>NC_090728.1:194738274-194753274 GCF_036898095.1 Palaemon carinicauda | reverse complement strand
ATTTGATATTAGTGTGGACACAAGACGAGATATCCATTAGCTGGATTCAGAAATTTGGTATTTAGAGCACCGTATTTCATTTCTTTCTATCTTTGTAGTGTTACACACACACACACACATATATATATATATATATATATATATATATATATATATATATATATATATATATATATATATATATATATATATATATATTCATATATATGTATATATATATATATATATATATATATATATATATATATATATATATATATATATATATATATATATATATATATATATATATATATATATATATATATATATATATATATATATATATATATATATATATATATATATATATATATATATATATATATATATATATATATATACATATATATATAGATATATATATATATATATATATATATATATATATATATATATATATATATATATACATATATATATAAGTCCCATTCCTCTATCATTATTCCAGTTAATGAACATATCTTTATTCATTATAAAGCTGACGGGGAAATTTTCCTACAGAGCACTTAAAGTATATGGAGGACTACAGAATAAAATTATCTAATATATCGAGCCAGACAGAGGTTGGTATACGGATCCTCAAGGAAGCAAATCCCCCAAACACCCAAAAGGCAACGACTCACTAATTGCAGCTATTTTTTCCCAACACCACTTAGTATTTGGATAAGCATTTAAATGTGAGGAAATAATCTTGAAATATATACCCTGTGATAACTGTCACCAATTTTGCCATACGGCCTCAATAATTATCACACGAATAAAAATCTAGCGATAAAGATTAAATTAGCAATGTAGCAGGGATTTCACTTTAGAGTATATGTTAAAAAATTTAGTTTAAATGTCAATGGTAAACATTTATGGCCATGATCAAAGCTCAACGGAAAGGAATGTGAAAAAAAAAAAAATTATCAATAACGTTTGAGTGGCTTTGGCTCTAAAGACAGAAAAGACGCACTCCCTTGAATCTGAATGACTTGGGAAATATTTGACATTAAAGTATCCTTATGCATTGCGAAATGTTGCAATCTATTAATATCTTTATAAAACCTGAAAAAAAATATTTTTTTAGCAATTAGTTTAGCATTTGAAAAATAATGATGAACTTTTAAAACCATAATACAATATTTTTATTGGAAACATAGTAAAATGATGCTGAAAAAATATCGATAAGCATAAATTTATAAAAATGAGTTTATATGCTGGTGGATTACTTCATTAACTACAAAAAGCTCAAACAATTTCATCTCTCTCTCTCTCTCTCTCTCTCTCTCTCTCTCTCTCTCTCTCTCTCTCTCTCTCTCTCTGAATGTCCTTTGGGCCGGTATAAGTCATGTATAGTATTTTCCTCTTAATAATATATAATATTTAACAACATCGAACCATAATTGAAACTACTTATATATATATATATATATATATATATATATATATATATATATATATATATATATATATATATATATATATTTGTGTGTGGGTGTGTGTGTTTGTGTGTGTATCTGTGTATATGTAAATGTATATAGGTGCGTGTTTGTATGTATTCAGCATTTGTAGTGTACTGTATATTCGAGACGTCAAATGATAACACAGAATTAAATATGGTAACTTGATTTGTACCATTTTAAGGATTATGCTAACAAAAAGAACACTTTACACTCTTTGATACGCTTTGGTTGGGGAAGGCTCCGCCCAATTCGTAGAATCAGTAAGAAGAACAACTCTTTATCTGCTTTGTCATGGGAACACTAAAGCCATCTGACGAAAGATTTCCCCCGAGTGTCGGCGTTCTTTTGATTCTAACGGAACATATTTTAAATTCAATTCTCGCTTCAATCGGCAGCCAATGTAGAAACTTACATTCATCAATGCTTGCATTTGGTATTCCTATAATTATTTAGGCTAGTGTAGAAAAGTTTCTCTCTCCAGTTACTTCAGATATCAGCATATGATCGATCGCACAGTTTGTTTTCTTTGCTCTCTTGATAATCTGGGTGATGTCGTCTTGTGTTAAGTTGTTAAAACTCACTAATTGTATCTGTGTATCTGGTGTATTATTAATGACCTGGTTATGTTTTAAATTTGGTTTGTAAAGAATCCTTTTTTTGTTTTCATTTAAATTTCCCATTATACCATTTAGGAGAAAATGCAACTTATTTATGTCTGTTGCTGTTTCGTGGATCCTTCTCTTGTAGTATTCACTTTTATTTTCCTTTGTCGTAGGTAGTTGTATTGACTCATAGCAGTTTTGTATTCTGCCCATGTACTTTCAGTTTTTAACGATTCCACATTCCTTCTTTGCGTCTTCTTTCACTAAAGTCTCTCCATCAAACCAAGGAGATTTATCTTTAACAGCTATAGTCCTTTCCATTAGTGGGCACATCATATTCTCTTTTATTATAAGTGGGCGTGAGACAGTTAACACACACATAGCTCCCAACATACGTTGGTTATCATAATCACAGGGAATGTTGATATCATCGTTTATTTTCTTTGTAACTTTATCAATAAATACGGTGGGAGAAAAATTTCATTTATGGCTAAAGTTTATTTTCTCTACTATTGCATGCTTCTGTAGAGGTAGATTAAACGTTATAAGTTTGTGCGCTTGGGAGATAGCGTATACTTCTTCAACATTTATATCAGATACAATGTTATTCATTCGATAACTCAAAACTAGGTTCAACGTCTATTATTTTTTCTCGGAGGTTTGTAGTCTGCTATGAAGGATATATATTTTTTTTTAATATGCGTAAAGTTTATTTCGATATACTCAAAGCTTGTTTCACTAATTCTTTTTGATACTTTGAGATTTGAGTAAACTTTTATGAATAAGTAGTCTGACTCTCCCATCACACCTACTCTCTCGGAATGTGAAAGAAGGTATGTGTGTGGGGGGTGGGGGTGGGCGTCATTTCATCCACATAGCTATTAATAAAAAGAGAAGCTATATGGTAGTGATCACTGAAATTAAAACTGAAAATAGTTTATTTCTCGCATTTCGAGCTTTTCTAACACGATGTTGTTTGTGTGTTTTCCTATATTGTTACTGGTGGAAATAACGTGTATCCAATTACTACAAAATGAAGAAAATTTATGTATTCGTTTAAAATCTTGTCAGTTTGCCTTCTCTTGTCCTTTTGTTGCGATTCACATTCTACATGAAGCATAGGATGAAAAATTGCTAAACTTTTATTTACAAGAATTTTTTCCGATTCCATATAAGGTGGCATTAAAATGGTTTATAACACTAGTATCTATTGTCAAATTGAATAAGGGTCTTTGTGCACCTAAAACTACAAACCTTCTATCAGAGTTAACAAAATTATTTTATTCATTTACATTAACATGAATTGAATTCTCATCCAAATATTCCACATTATTACTTTTATATTATGGAAATTTTGGAGGAAATAGTTAAATTGCATTGAATAACAATATCTTAATATATATATTATCATATATATATATATATATATATATATATATATATATATATATATACTATATATATATATATATATATATATATCATATATATATATATACATATATATATATATATATATATATATATATATATATATATACATATATATATATATATATATATATATATATATATATATATAAATATATATATATATATATATATATGTATATATATATATATATATATATATATATATATATATATATATATATATATATATATATATATATATATATATATATATATATATATATATATATATATATATATATATATAAGATATGCATTCATTATTTTCGGAATACTTTAATTAATTATTTTCATGCTGGTCGATTGTCAAAACATTCAATAATAACTCTGAATAATTTTTATTTTTGCAGCGGATAAAAATCAATTGCTGAAAAAGTTTTTGTTTATACAGCATTAATACTAATATAATAAAAATATGTTTAAAATTCAAATCCTATTGAAATTCAGACAAAGTCGTAGATTAGTATTTCCAATTGTTAAAAATAGTCAAATCACGTTTTTGATATTCATTTGATGTCTGCATATACTAAAGTAAACGTTTGTGTAGCATTTATCATATTATAGTTTAAGGCTCAAATATATCGTGTAATTCTATTTCATGGATATCTAATCTAGCATTTAATGAAAGATCATTTTGTCAACTTTTAATCTTTTATGAGTAATCCATCCAAATACAAAGACACTTTCCCCAAACTTTAGGGGGTTAGGCGACATATAAAAATGGGGGGCGGGCTGCTTTACTCTCTACGCTCCTCCAGCCTGACGAGGGACTCAACCGAGTTTGGCTGCTATAGCTAGGATGCCAAAGCCAACCCTCCCCTGTTATCCACCACTGATGAAGCTTCATAACTCTGAATTCACTACTGCTGCTACCTTCGCGGTCATCCAAGGCGACCGGAACTGTGTGACAATCACTCACCAGTCATTTCTACTTCTAGCACACTCTCTTGCCTCTCTCACATCGATCCCCCTATCACCCAGAGCTTTCTTCACTCCATCTATCCACCCAAACCCTGGCCTTCCTCTTGTACTTCTTCTGTCCATTCTTGCATCCATCACCTTCTTCAGCAGACAGCCATCTTCCATTCTCTCAACATGGTCAAACCACCTCAACACATTCCTATCCACTCTTGCTGCTAGCTCATTTCTTATACCCGTTCTCACCATCACTACTTCGTTCCTAACCCTCTCTACTGGAGATACACCAGCCATACTCCTCAGACACTTTATCTCAAACATATTCAATTTCTGTTTCTCCGTCACTTTCATTCCCCACAACTTCGATCCATGTATCACAGTTGGTAAAATCACTTTCTCATACAAAACTCTCTTTATATTCATGCCCAACCCATTATTCTTCACCACTCCCTCCGCAGCCCCCAACACTTTGCATCCTTCATTCACTCTCTGACGTACATTTGCTTCCACTTCACCATCTGCTGCAACAACAGACCCCCAAGTACTCAAACTGATCCACCTCCTCAAGTAACCCTCCATTCAACATGACATTCAGCCTCGCACCACCTTCCCTTTTCGTACATATCATAACCTTACTCTTACCAACATTAACTATCAACTTCTTTCTCTCAAATACCCTTCCAAATTTGTTCACTAATATTAATATGTTTTCTATATCAACCTTATATGACCGTCGAGCATAAATTATACATATTGCAGTAAACGAAATAGTGTAACGTCTAGGAGTAAATTACAATAACGTTCTATAATGGAAGATTATAAAGTTTTGTTTGAACTTTTAATGTTATTTTTATTGTCATTACTATTTTTTTTTCTATGTCTTTCGTTCATTTTTTTTTCATTTTATCTTTTTAAAGAGGCTGGGTTATAATAGAAAGAAATAAAAGATTGGATTGCAACTAATGGGTTCCGTAATGAATTAAAAGTTTGGAAATATATTTTTTTTCATTAAAAATTTATTTTAGATAATCGAGTTTCCTATGAGATATCATTTTAACATTTTTGGGATTGCCTTTCAGATATGGATATACGATATTGTAATGTTCAGTATTTTTACGTTTAAAATAATATTCATCCACTTGGGAAATATTTGGATGATAAATTAATTCAATATAACCTTTATTTGTTATATACCAAGAAATAATAATTTTGAGGGGAAAAACTAATAATTGGCATGTGTTCAGCTAATGCATTTTCCTTCATTTTGTAAACTCTTATATTGTCTTAAGAATAATCAGAAATACTATCCTATTTTGGCATGGAGCACTTAATCCATGGATGGTGTATCGTTAACATATACGTTAGATAACAGCAACTGTATTATATCAAATGCAAAAATTATGTTAATTGCAAATAATAACAATGTGATAAAAAATTATTTGTTGGTAAATTTATATATATTTCTGACCTAATCGAGACTTATATATCAATCTCTACGCTGAACAATATATTCTGCGAGATTTTCTGTAAACTTTTCGTTTCTTTCATATTTCAAAGAACTAATATCTAACTTTAAAACGTTAGCTAGATCCTTCCATAATTGGTAGCTATCAGCTTTTCGACGTCAGTTTTCGAAAAATGATAGACGAGTCATTTTAACATTCATTCTATAGAATGTAGATATTACGAGGTGATTATGAGGTACTTTGAATACTTTGTGGATTAATTATTTTTAAATCTCGGCGTTATAAATAGATTATATGTTTGGGATACAAAGTTTCTTTTATCATACGGCCAAATACCAAAAAGATATTTGTTAATATATAGAGATGAATGTAACTTTAAAGCAAAAGGAATTTGTAAATATCCTTTTGAGGTAATTTCTTTTTCCCTTTTCCCACGGAAAAATATGGAATCTATATTTACTTATTTCGTATTTTTCGAGCTGAGTTTCAATAAGATTTACATTGTTGACAAATTAATTCAATTTTTTTTTATTTATCATGGAAAAGGCACAGAATTTTAATTTTGGCTATCTGCAGATCTCTTTAGATTAATGAAATGTGGTTTGGGTTAGAAAGCCGGGGATTTTTTTCTTCAAAATGAAACGTAAAACACCAGTTTGATGATAATAATAATAAAAGAATTTATATAATATTACTATTAGTTATAATTTTTCATTATGATGAATATAAAGATGAAACCTAAGTTCTTCTCTATTACCAAATTATCTCTTACAAAAGGCACACTGATGTTTCTTGTGGATTGTTTTATGTTTTTTCAATATCTTGTCATATGTTCGAATTTCTTGTAGCAAGTGAGACAAGAAAAAGTTTATAAACAGGAATAAGCGAAGGATAATCTCTCTCTCTCTCTCTCTCTCTCTCTCTCTCTCTCTCTCTCTCTCTCTCTCTCTCTCTCTCTCTCTCTCTCTCTTCACTCAATCGTATATAATTTTCTATTTGTTGTTTATAACACTTAATCATGTCCTAGATTTTATTGATCTTTTCATTCAATCTATTTTCTTTTGCTTATATTATTGCTTTTGCTGCTGCTTTGAATGATGAATTTGCTTCTTCCTCTTATAATGCTTTTTCCTTCGAGTAGTGAATTTGTTCCTTCCTCTTCTGATATTTCTCCTTCTTCCCCCATTTCATCTTGTGGTGTCTCTTCTTCTTCTTGTGGTATTTCATTGGCTTTTTGGGATAAAAGTTTTTCCATTAGTTTTAAAAGCCTGATATTTCAAATACGATTCTCTTCGGATTTTTCTACTAAAGTTTCAACACATCCCATAATTAGTTTATATCTGTGAACAATATCCTCAAGTTAATAATAATTACCTTTTGTTGTTTCTTCCATTGACTCTTCTTCTTGTTGGGATAGCAACTTGTTAATAAATTTGCAAGCCTTATTGATTGATGTATAAATGACAATTTAATGTGAATTATTTTCACGTTCTCTTAGTGGGAAGTCCTAAGCTCTGTCCATTGGATAAAAAAAAAAAAAAACAATATTGACAGTGTTTCTAATATAATGTCGTCGTTGTAGCGGTTTTTGCTGTAGTCCATAATGTCTTCTTTATTGTTGCTGTCCCCACCATGGATAATAACGGTAGTAGCCTCGTGGTGCACTCATTGATGAACTGTCTCTGTCCATCCCTCAGCCCAAATTTATATACATATGGTGCGTGCGTTCGTAGGCACTCAAAAATTATTCCAACTCACGCACTGAGAAGAAAAAAAAATATGATACAATGAAAATATGATTTTAATCCCTAGAAATAGTCTCAATATTATGAAAAAAAAAATCCTTTGTAAATATAGTCATATAAAACTGGGCCACATTACGAATTTATGACTCCTTTAGTAGCCTCTCTTATAAAATCTAAAATGTCTGTTGATAATTCCCTTTAATATTGAAGCTTGTTCCCATACAGAAAATACCTTGAGCTGTGATTACGAGGGTTTGGATTTTTCAGGAATCAATAAAATAAAAGGAAATGGAAATTTATGTTTATGTTGTAATGGTTCATATGATATTTTGAATTTTAATACTTTGGCCCCGTTAACTTTTTCCTCTTCTTCTAGTAATTCAATTTCTTGATAAGTGGAAAAAGTTAACGGGGCCAAAGTATTAAAATTCAAAATATCATATGAACCATTACAACATAAACATAAATTTCCATCTGCTTTTATTTTATTGATTCCGGAAAAATCAAAACCCTCGTAATCACAGGTCAAGGTATCTTTTTTTTTTCCTTAATAAAGGATGTTCAGATTCTGGTATATCTCCTCTATCACCACCAATGCAAAAATTTCCTAAACTATATTTTTACTAATTTCACTGTTACTATTCTTCTTATGATAACAAAAACTACCATAATTTTCCTTATGTATTTCTTATATAGATTCTAACCTGAATAATAAAGAGCCATATGCGAATAAGTTGCTAAGACAGATTTAGGGTATTTTCGGGCTTTTCTTGGGAGAAATTTTGAAAGACATTTATAATAAAACATTAAACGTATAATAGAGTAAATTGTATATGTAAAATAGTATATTTTCTGCAAAATTAGTTTTCACTTGAATAAATGAAATCCATTTCCTGATCTATTTTTTTAATATCCAAAGAAGGTACTTTTGACAAAAATGAGGAATTAGTTATTATTGTAATATCCTCATATATCGACTTAATATCCAAAGAAGTTTCTTTTGACAAAGATGGAGAATTAGTTATTGTTGTCCTTTCAGGCTTTTTTTTCTTTTTTTTCCATTTTTTCTTTTTTTCTGTTATTTCAGAATCTTTTGGTTAAAAATTGTTTGTATGAAAAACCTGTTGAATTAGTAATTGTTGTCATTTAGGACCTAAAAAAATGTTTTTTTGATAAAAATATCAAATTACTTATTGATGTCATTTCACACTTTTTTTTCAGGTTATTTTGATGGAAAATGCTAAATTAGTTATTGTTATCATTTCACACTTTTTAAAGGATATTTTGATAAAAATGTTTTATTACTTATTGATGTCATTTCACACTTTTTTAAAGGTTATTTTGATAAAAATGCTTAATAGTCATTGTTGTCATTTGACACTTTTTTGTTAAGGTTATTTTGATAAAAAGGCTTAATTAGTTATAGTTGACATTTCACACTTTTTTTTACGGTTATTTTGATAAAAATGGTTTATTGGTTATTGTTCTCGTTTCACACTTTAATTTATTTATCATTTATATTTTTAAGGTTATTCTAACGAGAATGCTGAATTAGGTTTTGTTTTTATACTTATTCTTTGACTCAATATGAAAAAAGAAATCAATAATGACAACACTTTACTCCATAAGTATTTGACTTTAATTAAAAGAATACAGCTTGAATTAAGATGTGATATGTATATATATATATATATATATATATATATATATATATATATATATATATATATATATATATATATATATATCTTACCAAATAAATAGTTAAAACAAAGCTTATGTACTATATTTTTTTAGGAACTTTCATGTGAATATCATCGGCAGGTTTAAAGGTTTGAGTTAAATTATTACTATCTGACGATAATTCATTAGCTATTTCAGCAATACCATTTGCTGCAAATTCTCTGATCTTTTGAAGGGGATTTAAAGCGTTTTCTTGAATAGGAGGAGGAAGAGTGTTGTCTAAATCAATTTCAATGAATTCATCGAAATCCCCATTTTCTTCTTCTTCTACTACTAACTCAATAGAACTACTTTGATGATTGACAGATATCGGGAGATAATGATCATATAAGGCATAAAAAAGGCAAATTTTTATTTTCCTATTGTATGCCACATTTCTTTGAAGCTGTACAAAAGGAAGGCCTAGTGTTCAATCACGTTCTTTATGTTCACTTACCCAGCAACATAACATACCATTGATATCTCCATTGGCTTTCTCTACCGACTCCTGGGTGGGGGCTGTCTTGGTGTACTTTTACAATCTTGAGATTAGGCCAATATATTTATTTTATTTTTTTGCCAATGTTGAATTCTGTTCCATTATATTTTTATGATATGCTTGGACAGACAATAGTTGTAAAAATTCAGTAGTTATTTTAGCAACCAAAGTTAAACTTTCATGTTTCAAAGCCTTAAGAATGAAGAGTTTCGTAGTGCGATCCTGATAATTCAAAATACATCTAAATTAGCCGTTGTGTGAAAGAAAGATAAATCATTTAAATCTGTTTAGCCTCTTTTTCCCAAACCCCTAGATCAGATAGGTTTAATAGACAATTTTATGTATTTTAGAGAACTTTTTTTATCAGTGTAAGCAGCATTGTAGTTAAATACTAAATTGAACTCAAGTTATATTCCAAGATTTTAATACAATTTTTAAATAGTGATACATTCTTTTGATACCACTTTGACCTCTATTATTATAAGCTTCTTTAACAAACTTAAATAAATCCTCATATGCAACTATTTCATTTGCTTTGTCATTATATTTTCTGATATTAATTATATTTTAAAATTTAGAGTTACAATTGTTATCTTCAAAAACTTTATAAAGACGACTTAAATAATAATAATAATTATTATTGCACTTTCCATTCTTAGAGTCTAAATATGAAATATGAATAACATTTTGTATATCTACAGGTTTCTTAATACAACGAGGAAAACACTCCTTTTTTTTACGCCTCTATACTTTATTTCAAGTCGATCAAAAAAGCTGAGTCTTTCTTCCATACCTACGAATAAAATGTATATTAGAAGAAAAAATGCTATTAACAAATAATATAAACTGCTATTTAATAGTCAAGCAATTTAAAATAAAACAAAAAAATATTTAATTTAAGACAGACAATATCTAAAAATAACATTATCCAACGCTTAAGAAAATCTTCTATAGATGATTGTGAGAATGAAAAAAAAAATTAAAAATAGGTCATTTCCATGTATAGCTTTTTCTATGATATTAGATGATAATTTATTTTATGTTGTTACAATGAAAAATGATACTGATAATAATATTGAAAATTCTTCTATGCAAGTATTTCTACTTTATACGCATAGATATATAAAGGAAATGGAAAAAAATTAATAAATTTTAAATAAATCACATTCACACAAAAGAAAATATATCTTTTAAGGGACATATTTTCAAAGATTTTTATTTCAAATATCCTCTATACTACACACAAGTTTTAATTAAAAATGCACTAATTAATTTATGTGGTCATACAATTTGTAACGATTGTATGACCCAAAGATTAATAATAGTAAATAAGAATGGTATACCCACCAAAGATATATTTATGAAAAATGATATATGTAGATATAATAATGGGGGATCGTCCGCTAAGGTGTTTGACATAACAACTTTAAAAAGTAGCAATCTTTTTATTGTTTCTATGTTTGCAAAAACATATAGTAAATGCTTTTCAGACGTTTCAGCCAATGGATTTTACAAATAAGGAACATAAGCGGTCTTTAAATGATGATGTCATCCTTACTACTTTGTCTGCATGACTGAGTTTAACAGAATTATCTTAGTGTGTTTATTTCTGTATATGTATATATATATATATATATATATATGTATGTATATACATATATATATATTCTATATATATATATGTATATAAATGTATATATATATATATATATATATAAACACACATGTATATATATATATATATATATAAACACACATGTATATATATATATAAACACATGTATATATATATATATATGTGTGTTTATATATATATATATATATACCTATATATATATATATATTTATATATATATATATGTATATATATATATATATATATACATATATATATATATATATATATAGGTATATATATATACATATATATATATATATCTATATATATATATAGGTATATATATATATATATATACACATATGCATATATATATATATATATATATATGTATATATATATATATACCGTTTTTCACTTATGTTTTGAAATCTCGTACATCTGGAAGAGATGAAAGGCATTCGTAGTGGTTAGTGAATGCAAACTACGATCTACGGGAAGACCAACCAGAGTTTGCAAGGACGTATAGAAGTTATGATGGATGTGTGCTTCTTTACTTGCATTTCCTATGTACGTTTTGATTTTAAAACGTCCTTGTGACCTTTATAGCAGGGCCAATGTTACCTGAGGTCAAAGAAAGATAAAAAAGTAATGAGAGAGTAAGAAAAAAGAAACAACAAGAGAAGGAAAGTTGAAAAAGAGTACAATGGTGGAACATTCTTACTAAAATTCTGGCAACAGTGAGAGGCCGCTGGTAACTCATGACACTTTTACGCCAAGTGTATTAGTAAACTTAGGGTTTAAATGCCTCGTTTAGGGAGCCTTCATGTGGGAATAAACCATACAAGTACAAGTACAAAGTAAGGTTATCATTATGATGCTATCTTGATTTTTTTTAAAGGAAAAAAAAAAAAACGAAAATATATAGAAAATCTTTGGGAGGTCATAACGCATGAACATACTTATTCACACCTAGGTACATTTTTTCGCCTATTTATTGGTAAACTTTAGAGAGAAAGATATTGAAGAGTAGAATAAGAATCCACAATTTTGTGTAATAGAACTTTGATTTTCCCCTTTTTTTCATGACTATTTTACGTGTAGACTAAGAAAATCAAGAAAGAAATCATTAAAAAAGAAAAAGGAAAATAAAAAGTGTGTCACACAGAATTATTTGATTTATGAAGAAGTTTTGATGGTATGATTTTCAATACAATTGGTGTCATATTGGTGGAGAAAATGTACATATTTTTTTTTTTTAAATCATGATTTTTGCAAATAAATAAAAAAGTTTTTGATCAAATGACTGGAAATTCTTTTTTGACGAAGGTATTATATATGTCTAAAATATATATAGAAACTGTGTATTTTGAATTATTAGAAAAAAAAAATGCTGGACATAGTGGATGGTCCCCTTAATATTACTTAGAATGTCGAGAGAAAAATTTTATGAAATTCTTGATTATAAGAAAAATATACATTGTAAAAAAAAGGTTACAAAAGAAAAATTAGGACAATACAAACGTATCTTATTAAAAAAAATGTAAAACAGAAAAAATGCATCTTCATTATTATGTTAGAAAGAAAATTTGTGATAAAAAATATCAGGGACTAATAGGTACTTAATGACAAAAGAGATGGAGATTCTCAAGAAGCCGCCGTAACAAAAAATTATGTGCATATTCATGAAATATCTGATATTATCGTGAGTGCTCATTTGCAGTTTTCATCGGGGTGATAGAAAAAACTTTGGAAACCACTAAAAACAATCAATATATATATATATATATATATATATATATCTGAACATGTTCGTATTTTCATATTTTTGTTCCAAATTAGCCAAATGGCTGCCAAGGAAAAAAAAAACTTAAGTATCAAAAAAATAAATTTTCCTCCTTGTGTTATTAGAGGGCAAATACACTTTATAAATAGATAAAATTTTAAGAAATAAAGATGATGGAAAGGATTATCGTTTCATACATAATTATCAAGATAACCACTCAAAATTCTGTCTACTTAGCGAATTGTTAAACAAAAAGCAAAAATCCATCATATTATGTTTAGAGGACATTTTTACTACAATAGGTGCCCGTAAATTGATCCAGAACGATAATGGGGGAAAATTAATTTACAAAGAATTTAAATCATATATTAAAGAAAACTGGCCGTGCGTAGAAACGCATATTCGCGGATCACCTTATCACCCTTGAAGCCGAGGGACAGTAGAAAGAGCTAACGGTCATATTGAAGTTATGTTGAAAAAACACCTGAGTGGAAAAAGGTTAAATGATAGTTCAACGAGTATCAAAGATGTGCTACAACCGCTGAGTTACACCAACTTTGTTGGGTTATTATTAAAAAATAATTTTATGAAGTCGTTAAAAAGGTATTTGTGAACTTAACCTTAACTAAATCCCTGTCACCATGGATAATAACTTTAGCGCACAAAGAAGAAGAGAGAGAAAATTTGAGGAACTGGAGACCTAGAAGCCTTCTTTGAGTTGATTAAAAAATAATTTCCAATATTTTGAGTAATAGAGTTAGAAGTTTGATAGAATAGTTAAAGGCCAATTCTGCAGCGTGCCAGAAAGATCGATTGTTAATTGTAACTTTCTTGGGTATTGAAAGTCCAGTTATATACATTGTATATTAAAAATACAGAGGCTTTAGCACTTTTTAAAATACAACGTATATAACTTTGGACTTTTAATACCAAAGATTAATAGACAAGGGATGGTGTTTTACTCAGGTTATATAAATTTTTAGTTAGAGATATAATTTATTATGCAATTGGTAAAAAACTGGATAGTGCAATCATGTTTCTTGATTAGAATAAAGCCTTCGACCAAGTGGATATAGAATTTCTACTCAAGGTGATGACAGATTATGGTTTAGGAAGTAATTTTGTAGTACTGGTAAAGATAATATATACTGGTATATGTAGCAAAATGTGTATAAACCCAATAATGGGTAACCCATTCATTTTGGAACGATCTGGAGAGCAAAGATGTCCTCTATCAATTATCCTTTATGTTATTCATAAAGAGCCTTTGTACAAGCTGATCAGTCAATTAAACTTCCGAGAGAAGTTTCACCTTTTGTTGTCGGATATGCTGATACCACAAACATTATAGTTAGAACAGAGAATTGTATAGTTGAAGCCGAGTAAGTAATTGTGGAATAAAAAAAGGCTACAGGAAAAAAATTAGATGGAAACAAAAAGTCACAAATTAATTGTCATCGGTAACTTCCAAAGGAAAACCACATGGTCACTTGATTACCTGGAAGTTGTGGTTGATTTGATAAAGATTTTAGGAATTGTGTACTCCGACGAATATATATTAAGTCGTAATGGTACCTGGAATGACTGGTAATGTTGACACATCCTTTAGCGTATTGAACAGTAGACTTTTTACTTTACTTCAAAACTATATATATATATATATATATATATATATATTGCTGCG
>NC_090728.1:194713573-194726073 GCF_036898095.1 Palaemon carinicauda | reverse complement strand
CGTTTCATGATTTAATATGTTTGAAAATCTGTGATCTTCTTCCACTGAAATTCCTGCATTAAATTTCGCTGTCTGTTGAAATAAACTTGAGTTGCATTCACCCCTTCTCTTAGTTGCAATATAGCGGGCTTTCCTGCACATTGATGAACACCTGAGCAATCACTCTCTTCTGCCATCCCCCTCACTGCTGTGCCTTACTGTTTGATGATACCGCCCACCGAAAATTACTCTTTGACACAAGTCGCCTTAATGAAACTGCCGTCCTTCGCTGGCAGAGAAGAGGTTTACCTGGTTTCAGCGTGCCGAGGTCCAGTTTTGCATCACGGGCGTGACTCAGGCAAGCACCAAAGCAGTGTATGTTCAAGCAGACATCCCTAAGGACACTTTCCCAGAAATCTACGATTGGCTTTGCGAACAATTGGACACCCCAATAGCGTATGGCGTCGCCAAAACATATATTCTGGAGAAGTACTCCCCATCACCATAGCCAAGCTTTTTCAGATCTCTCGATAACCGTTGAGGGACCAAAACGCTTGGGCTCTCTGGTTGCAGACACTAAAGAAACTATCAAGTTTCAGTGGGTCTTAAACCCCAGCCCGGCGATCACCAGGCATGGAAGCTTCTAATATGTCACCACCCCTCTATTGAAATATGATGGATTCCAGCCAATGTTGGTGTAATTTAGCTGCTGCTAAATCATCCATCAAACTCCTCGTTAAGAACTATGCAACCACAATGAAGAATTATATATTTAAATAGCGAAACTTTTGGAATAATTAATAGTGAAATAACAAATTTAACTAGACATAATGAATTGCTAATCCTTGGAAATCATCAAGACAAAGGTAATTTTTTTTTCTTTTTTTTACCAAGGAAACGGATGGGTTCTCAAACCCTTCCACACATTCAAACAGATGCTGCGGATGGGGATGGGACATCCGCAACCACCCACGAGAAATCCTCATTGTAAGAGTAGTGTGTCAACCGAGAACTTGCTTATGTGTACTACACCCCCTTTCATCCGCCATCGGATATAAAGAATGAGTGTATGCAACAATGGATAGAAAAATCCGTGAGGATAAGATTCCGTGTTGTATACTTACTCACTCCGAACGACATCTGACACTATCTCTACTTTATCCAGGGCTTTAGTGCTCTTGCCGGGAAGGATATACACGCAGACTTCTCTATGAAAGCCTACATTTCCACGTTTATTTGTTTTACTTCTGACCGCATAATAAATTTTTCAATTGTTTTCTTCATTTTCCTCGAAACAACGAAATATTCTTTTTATTCATGGTGAAGTGATCATAGCATACGTGTTTTTTTTTTTTTTTTTGAGTCTGCGTTGTTGATATTATGTTACTCTAAATAATAGTAAATCTCTGTCATCTTATGTGTATATCAGCCTTCTATTCATTGAGAGGCGATTGTGTGATTGTGTAATAACTGTAATAGCCGTCGAAAGATATAATACTATTTGTCGGTAACAAACCTTACTTCATAAGGAAATGTAAAGAAAATATCGGTTTGTTTCCGGTGATAGAGGAATTCTAATATAATATATAATTAAAAAGCATTCGGTGAACAAAATATTTATCTGGTAATGACAAAAGAAACAGATATTTCTAGAGAGAGAGAGAGAGAGAGAGAGAGAGAGAGAGAGAGAGAGAGAGAGAGAGAGAGAGAGAAGGCTAAGTTTATAGTAATCAGAACGATTTTTTTTTCTTTTGAATGCTACTATAAACAGTAGAAAATACTTGTATTTCTATTATATTCAATAATTTCATAATGACATTACTACTTGGTTTTGCGAGTACAAGTTAGCCCACAAAATTATTTAATAGATTCACGTTCTACACATTAGTCCGGGAGCTCACAGAGATTTGTATTACATTTCGAGTACAAAAGGTTTGATAGCTAAAATCATCAGCTAGTATGATGGGGATCCCCGAATGGTCATTCTTAAGTTATGCCGTTGATGCGTTGAGTAGGGGGCGCAGCATGAACTGCCCCCCAAATCCGGTTTAAATTGCATTTTGGAGTACATCAACCAAAACTGTGATAAAAGTTTCGTTTTGGCACTGTGATTACAGATGTGCCATTCTTAAATGGTGCAATTGGTGCAAAACGCATTTAAGAAGGGCTCAAAGGGGGCGCTACTGTCACATTTAAATCACAGTTTGAGTACATCAATGAAAGTTTGTGGAAATATACCTTAGAAATTCCTGAAGAAAAATCAGTAATTCTTAAGTGTCAAATTTGTTGCAAAACCCATTTAAGAACGACCTAAAGAGGGCGTTATTTTTTTGCATATTTAAAACACGTCTTACGTACATTAATGAAACTTTGTAGAAATATTCTTTAGACCTTCCTGATAAAGGATCAACAGTTCTTAAGAGTCAAAGTTGGTGCAAAGCCCATTTAAGAACGGCCTAAAGAGAGTGCAATATTAGCACATGGAGGATTAACGCATATTTTCTAGTGCCATGACCTCTCTATGCACATTTTCTAGTGCCATGACCTCTCTATGTACCATGAATAAAACTGTGATAATCTTTGTTTTATATGATATAGAAGAACAAAGGAACTGCAAATTTATATATTTAAGTATTTATTTATACAAACAAAGTGCACTGGTGAACAGTGAATACAAGAAAAGGTGAACTGGTGAAGAGTGAATACAAGAAAAAGTACACTGGTGAAGGGTGAATTCAAGAAAAGGTTCACAGGTGAAGAGCGAATACAAGAAAAGGTGCACTGGTGAAGAGTGAATGCAAGAAAATGTGCACTGGTGAAGAGTGAATACAAGAAAAAGTACACTGGTGAAGAGTGAATTCAAGAAAAGGTTCACAGGTGAAGAGCGAATACAAGAAAAGGTGCACTGGTGAAGAGTGAATGCAAGAAAAGGTGCACTGGTGGAGAGTGAATACAAGAAAAAGTACACTGGTGAAGAGTGAATTCAAGAAAAGGTTCACAGGTGAAGAGCGAATACAAGAAAAGGTGCACTGGTGAAGAGTGCATGCAAGAAAAGGTGCACTGGTGAAGAGTAAATACAAGAAAAAGTACATTGGTGAAGAGTGAATTCAAGAAAAGGTTCACTGGTGTAGAGCGAATACAAGAAAAGGTGCACTGGTAAAGAGTGAAAACAAGAAAAGTGCATTGGTGAAGTGTGAATACAAGAAAAAGTACACTGGTGAAGGGTGAATTCAAGAAAAGGTTCACAGGTGAAGAGCGAATACAAGTAAAGATGCACTGGTGAAGAGTGAATGCAAGAAAATGTGCACTGGTGAAGAGTAAATACAAGAAAAAGTACACTGGTGAAGAGTGAATTCAAGAAAAGGTTCACAGGTGAAGAGCGAATACAAGAAAAGGTGCACTGGTGAAGAGTGAATGCAAGAAAAGGTGCACTGATGGAGAGTGAATACAAGAAAAAGTACACTGGTGAAGAGTGAATTCAAGAAAAGGTTCACAGGTGAAGAGCGAATACAAGAAAAGGTGCACTGGTGAAGAGTGAATGCAAGAAAAGGTGCACTGGTGAAGAGTAAATACAAGAAAAAGTACATTGGTGAAGAGTGAATTCAAGAAAAGGTTCACTGGTGTAGAGCGAATACAAGAAAAGGTGCACTGGTAAAGAGTGAAAACAAGAAAAGTGCATTGGTGAAGTGTGAATACAAGAAAAAGTACACTGGTGAAGGGTGAATTCAAGAAAAGGTTCACAGGTGAAGAGCGAATACAAGTAAAGATGCACTGGTGAAGAGTGAATGCAAGAAAATGTGCACTGGTGAAGAGTAAATACAAGAAAAAGTACACTGGTGAAGAGTGAATTCAAGAAAAGGTTCACAGGTGAAGAGCGAATACAAGAAAAGGTGCACTGGTGAAGAGTGAATGCAAGAAAAGGTGCGCTGGTGGAGAGTGAATACAAGAAAAAGTACACTGGTGAAGAGTGAATTCAAGAAAAGGTTCACAGGTGAAGAGCGAATACAAGAAAAGGTGCACTGGTGAAGAGTGAATGCAAGAAAAGGTGCACTGGTGAAGAGTAAATACAAGAAAAAGTACATTGGTGAAGAGTGAATTCAAGAAAAGGTTCACTGGTGTAGAGCGAATACAAGAAAAGGTGCACTGGTAAAGAGTGAAAACAAGAAAAGTGCATTGGTGAAGTGTGAATACAAGAAAAGGTACACTGATGAAGCGTGAATACACGAAAAGGTACACTGGTGAAGTGGGAAATACCATACATGCCAATACTGTTTACAATTCGATCTTCATTTGTGCTATTTAACTGGATATCATAATCTAATATCTAACTTATTTAACTCGTGAATTATTTTTTTCTTTAAATGTAATGTTTCACAGCTTTTGTAAGATAGTAGTAGTCGTAGATATGGTAAAACATTGCTATCTAATAATATGCTGCTACAGGTGATGATCGGGCACTAACATGTGTATTTGCAAGTGATTATGCTCTTTGAAAACAAAACTGCCTTTTGTTAGACACACTCATATTAATTAGTGCACACATACATGTTTCACATTTGCTATAAATCTATTGCTAAAGTTTATAAGATGAAACATTAAAACTGCTGATGAATCTCTCTCTCTCTCTCTCTCTCTCTCTCTCTCTCTCTCTCTCTCTCTCTCTCTCTCTCTCTCTCTCTCTCTCTCTCTGTTAGGAAAAGATATGCGAATATACTTATAATCATGAGTTCAACTAGTATTTACTGGTATAGTTAATTATCATCTCAGCCTGCCTTTCTGTAACAACATTTTAGTCATCCTTATCACAACACTCATCTTCATCTGAAGATGCAATGTCCAAGTCGTCCTCATCATTGTCCAATGCTTCTAAATCATCTTCTAAGGCATTCATGGAAATGCTCCCCTTCGAATCTAACCGGTTTGTAATAGCCATCAACCAACTGCCAGCCATTTTCTTCAGAGGGATGCTGCTCTATATGAGTTTGATCTGCTCTTTGTTGTTAGCAACAATAGAGGCATGCTCAATTTAAGGACTGAGTTCATCTTCGCAAGGTAGTGGTCCACTTGCATCTATGCCCTTCAAATTGGCTAGTAGGTATTTTCCATTTTGATTTGGTCCATGTCTTCATAAACTTCTCATACCTCAATTCATTCAGCCAAGTGTTTGCTTTATCCTCAGCTCCATACATTGTGGCTGTGAACCTCTGAAGAGCTTCATTCTTCGTACTAGAAATTGTAGAGCTCATTGCCATTACTCTGAAATCTTCTGATAGTCATGTTGCTTTCCTAGAGTTTGGAGAGGCCTAACCTTCCCTTTTCTGACAAACGCTGATGCATACTCTGATCCTGTGAAGGCATGGAAAGCTGGCAATGCAGCACAAAGATATGGTATTAGTTCCTTCCATATTGCAGTCAGGCTGACTTAATGACGATTGCTCTTTGAAACTGTTCTTATAACCATCTGCAATGTTGGCTGAAAGCTATTGCATTGGTACAATAATTTCACTGCAATATCTGTGTCGGATGCTGTGACCACTATGTCAATTCTCATGATCAACTGATAAGGGCTAATTCATCTACTGCGTTTCGCTGTATCATACCCTCTGTCACCTGGAACTTATAACATTCCCCTTAGACATCTAGGAAGACTTCACAATCGCCAAAAATTTTAGCATATGAAGAGTTTTGCCATTCATTGGTAAGAAACTGAGGTAACTGCTTCTTGAAGGACTTGGACTTTAGGGCATCGTTTAGATTTATTGGCACTCGTCTCTGCTCTGACCCTGTGATGATGAAGGTTCTGTTGTCAGGTCCCCACCTGTCTCTTTCAGTGACCTTAATTAAAGTCTGTGGATAGTCATCGAAGTCTATGTGTATGCGTTTGGCTGACATTATTAAACTCTGGGTAAGAATACTTCTGGCTAGTCCTCTGTATGTGGGGACAAATTTAGTGGCAAGGTATGTAAGAGAAAATGTCCATCTATGATATAAGCACTGAAGTGCTTTGGCTACTATTCAAGACCTTTGAATTTACTCCCGATATATTAAAGAGCACACTCCTATCGGTCTTTGACATCACTTCTTCAGGGCTGGTCAACGACAGAGGTATTGGAATCAATGGGTACTGGAGAATATGCTGCATGTCATTGTCTCTTCTTGGTGGACAGTACAAGGAGACGTCCCATCAGATCACGTGATCCCTTAAGTACTGCAACTTAAAGTGTTATTTATCCGGCGATTGCTTGCTCAGCCATCTACAAAGGTTTTCAGCTTTTCCTTCTTTATTAGATTTTCAAACAAATTTTATTTAGATTACTCATGCAAGCCTGGATGCATTCCTTGTGTCTGACTTTTCCCTTGGTTGGTACACAGAGACGGCATTCATGGATTTCATCATTGGTACCTTTTCCTGTGGAAATATTGTACAATACCTCTGAACCTTCCCGTGTTTCAAATAGATTGTTCGTATCTAAGATTTGTTTGATGATTTTCTGAAGATCCTCATTGTCACGTTGAATTCGTCTTGGCCTAAGTTCTGTAGTAAAATCTTCTTTGCTAGTCAATCCTGTCCTCTCTTGCTGCTGACTAATGAACGATGCTTGGGTAGCCTTTGTTACTATCCATCTAAGGTGAGCGGAGTAGTCATTAGTGAAAGAGGTGATTCCTGTCAGTCGAGATGTAGCGTCGGCATTAATAGTTTGTTCCAGTTGTATATCTACAAGAATTCTGCTGAAATCATGTTCTGTCCTTCGCACTGTGTATACACCCCGATTAAGTATCTCTCTAAGTCTGGGGTGAGTCGCATCAATATTCAATAGCACTAATTGGTATATTGTTAACCACCGGGAATAGTTGATGTGGCCTGTGGCAAAGGACGGGTCAATAATCAGTGTAAGTGTGAAGACAGAGCTCGATGTTATTTGTCCGGATAGCTCTTTCAAGTTAGTGAAACATGTTAATGTACTCTACATACATCATCCAGAACTTTGCAGTGTATCCATGAGCTCCTGATACAGTTGTCTTGGTGAATTCAGAATACTCTTTCGAAAATTTTTCAAAAAGATCTGCATTGATCACCAGCTCAATCCCATGGTTTCCTGCATTGGTATTTCCTTTCACAGTAGATATCAGGGTATGAAGCTCTTCTCTGTAATCACATGTTTCTAGAAAGGCCTTGAAATGCAGGCTTTCGAAGGTAAGGCAAAGAGAGGTTAGAGGCTCCGGCATTGGTTGAATTGTTTACCTGTGAGGAACCCAATCAAAGAACCTGGTGTAAGGACCCTAGTCTCTATTGGCATGTCTGGTCGTTCTGAATCTGTTATGAGTTTTCCTTAAATTTTGAAATAACCCTGTAAACTCACTAAGACCTCAATATGTTAGTGGGTTATCAAAATTTAAAATTAATTAAAAAATATTACAAAATTTGTGATCAATTATTCAGCCAAAGGGAATAATAAAAACATCAGTTAAACCCTTCTTAACTGGCTATCTTCCATACAAAGTAAATTAGCCACTATACTGGTATTATGCAACCCTAATTTTTATAATCACGAGCCCCTGAAAAGAAAAGTTACAATTAGTACTATCATTCAAAAAATTTTATCACTTATATATTCAGTGAAACAACAGTAGTAATAACATAAACAGAAGAGCTTACAAAGCGTGTTGTGGCACATGTGGAGGAAAAGAAATGAGTGAATATATAGGCCTAAAGAAAGTGAATATAGGCCTTTTCAATAACCTAATAGTAACACCCTCTTTAGACCGTTCTTAAATGGGCTTTGCACCAACTTTGACTCTTAAGAACTGTTGATCCTTTATCAGGAAGGTCTAAAGAATATTTCTACAAAGTTTCATTAATGTACGTAAGACGTGTTTTAAATATGCAAAAAAATAGCGCCCTCTTTAGGTCGTTCTTAAATGGGTTTTGCAACAAATTTGACTCTTAAGAATTACTGATTCTTCATCAGGAAGCTCTAAGGTATATTTCCACAAACTTTCATTGATGTAATCAAACTGTGATTTAAATGTGACAGTAGCGCCCCCTTTGAGCCCTTCTTAAATGCGTTTTGCACCAATTGCACCATTTAAGAATGGCACATCTGTAATCACAGTGCCAAAACGAAACTTTTATCACAGTTTTGGTTGATGTACTCCAAAATGCAATTTAAACCGGATTTGGGGGGCAGTTCAAGCTGCGCCCCCTACTCAACGCACCAACGGCATAACTTAAGAATGACCATTCGGGGATCCCCATCATACTAGCTGATGATTTTAGCTATCAAACCTTTTGTACTCGAAATGTAATACAAATCTCTGTGAGCTCCCGCACTACATTATTTAACATATAAAAGTTAACTGCTTTCAATTCCAAGGGTCTGAAAGACCAAAGAATGGAACCATCCAGTTCATAGTGTGACAAGTAAGGAGAGGTAACAGAAGAACGACCTGTTACAGGCCAAGAGTAGGTTGTGAGTCAAAGGCGAGGTGAATGCAACTGAGTAACTTTATTACAGAGACATCGAATATATATACACAAGAAGTCCCGGTAAGAAGGTCACAAAATACAAACATGCTATTTCTTGTCAAACCGGCAACCGGTTCTGTTAACAGTTAACAATGAAGTAGGCGGACAGGTTAATACAAGTTGCTGTCAGTACGAGGGGAGAGCGAAAATACAAAGGATATATACAAAAAAGAGAAAATATCGTTACTATGTACGATTGTGTGACACACGGGTGGTACATGGTGTCCCCTCTAAAACTTATATAATGAACATGTTAAATAGGGCACCCTGATCTTGAGAGGCTAACTGTAGGTGGGTCAGATGGCAGGAGATAAGCAAGTTTTAGACGATCAATGGAGACCCAGTCTTTTTTGCCACGAATGTTTAGTATGAATGCTTTCGGATTGCGTCAGATCACAAAGAAAGGGCCTGATTAAGAGGGCGTCAGCGTTGGCTTGCTAGTGCCGTTGCATAGGAAGACGTGCATTGCAGAGTGCAAGTCTTTAGGAGTGGTCCTTAGTCCTAGGAATACCCAGGGAAGCTGAGTAAACCAGTTGGAGTCCTTGCAGCAGGGCATCAAAGCTGCTTTTAGGGTGCATTGAAAATGTTCAACCATTCCATTGGCATTGGGGTTGTAGGCAGTTGTCTGATGTAGCGTGATGCCCAGGAGATTCGCCAATGATGTCCACAATTGAGAGGTGAAAGTGATACCCCTATCAGAAGTAATACGCTCAGGGATACCAAATCTTACTATCCATCCTGAGAGAAAGGCAGAAGTACATGAGGCGGACGTTGCAGTTTCCATGGGAATCGCTTTACGCCAATGTCCTTGTGATGTGGGTAGGGGGCCATAAATGTCAACGTCTGTGTGGGCGAAACGACACTGAGGTTGAGGAAAGATGCCCACTCCTGAATCCATGTGTTGATGTACTATGGAGGTTTGGCAAGAAGTACAGGCGCGGACCCAATCCTTAGCATCCTTAGTGATGCCAGGGCCAGATGAACTTTGTCTTCAGCAGCTGTGCAGTAGAACGGCGCGAGGGATGTGAAAAGCCGTGAATGAAGTCAAACACCGGTCGGCGCATGGGTGTAGGAATCCCTGGTCGCGGTCTACCAGTACTGACGTCAAAGTGGAGGGTGGTGTTGGAGTCGTTGAGGGGGACGTCTTCACAACGGAGGGATATGCAGGATGTCTTACATGCTTAATACTCTAGATCCTGTTGTTGGGCTTCAGCCAAGGCTTTGTGATCCAATCCCAGTTGAATGGCGGCTAACGTGTCTCTTGATAGGGCATCAGCAACCGGTGCAATTGTATTCAGCCACGGCGGAGAGATGTCAGCATTGACGGGCAGACCAGGCGTCAGACTGTTGAGTGAAGGCGTGCACCAGTGGTATGTGGTTTGTGCGAATGACGAAGGGCGTAACTTCTATGAAATGGTGAAAGTGACGGACGGCCAAGTGCACCGCCAGAAATTCGCGATCAAAGGTAGAATAACCCGATTCTGCTTTGGACAGTTTTCTGCTGAAGAAGGAAAATGGGCTTGGCGAGCCGTTTACCATCTGTTCGAGTATTGCACCAATAGTGAGGTCGCTGGCATTGGTGGAGAGAAGGAGAGTAACATGTGGGACTGGAAAAATGAGAGCAGTAGCAATTGATAGGCCATTCTTTGCATTGCAGAAGACTACTTCTTGAAGGGGACCCCACTTCAGATGTTTTGGTTTGCCCTTGAGGGAGGCATAGAGGGGAGCAAGAGTGGTGGCAATGGCTGGCAGAAAACGGTGATAATAGTTGATCCTGCCCAAGAATTCCCGCAGTGCTTTGACGGACGAGGGCGTGGGGAAGTTCTGAACAGCTGCTACCTTCTCCGGGAGGGGATGAACTCCTTCAGGAGTGATGGGGTGCACTAAGAACGACACTTTGTTGGCACCAAAAGTACACTTGTCGTACCAGACTATAAGGCCGTTTTATTGTAGGCGGTCAAGCACGATGCGCAGGTGATAAAGGTGTTCCTCTTTTGAGTAAGTGAACACAAGTATGTCGTTCATGAAACATACACAGAAGGGGAGGTCCCCTAAGATGCCATCCGCGAGACATTGAAGAGTGGCCCCAGCATTACACAGGCCAAAACAGGAGTAATTGAAGCTGTATGTACTGAAAGGAGTGATGTTGGCAGTCTTGGTGATGTCTTCTGGGTTCATAGGCACCTGATAAAACCCCTTCAGGAGGTTGAGCGTGGAGGAAACCTTCGCTTTTTGCTGGTAGGAGGTCAAATCAGCAATATTTGGGAGGGGGTAGTTATCCGGTTCTGTTTGCATGTTCAGGCGACAATAATTCCCATATGGATGGAGGGAACGTTCTTACTTCAGGACGATGTGTAAGGGTAACGACCAATGGCTGGAGGACTTCTGGCAAAGGCCACATCTTCCATTTCGGCAAACGTCTGTTTGGCGGCTGCCAATCGATCCGGTGCCAGACATCTGAATTTGGCAAAGACGGGGTCCTGTCGTCTTGATAGGGTGATAAAAACGGTGTTTAGCAGGAGCCGTTTGTGTTTGGCGAAATTCTGGAAGGAAAACCTCTGTGTATGACATGAGAAGGTGGGCGTAGGCATCCGTGGGTGCCCTGATCTGGAGAGCTAGGTTGGAGGGAGCAGGTTGAAGAGGTGTCTACAAGTATGAGTCTGTGTTAACCAATTGTCAGTGGGCGACATCGACCAGAAGGTGGAAATGAGAGACGAAATCCGCACCAAGTATTGGCAATGTGATGTCAGCAACGAGAAACTTCCAATTAATATGACGGTTTCCAAACGATAATGTAAGGTTCTCATAGCCACAGGTGGGTATTGTAGATGCGTTGTCAGCTATCAGGTGGACGTCGGTAGACGTAGACAGACTACGTCGTGTCCTGAAGAGTTCTCTGGGCAAAAGAGAACGGCAAGCACCTGTGTCTACCAAAAATCGCATGCCCGTTCCTACATCGTGTAAAAAGAAAAGATTAGAAACACGGGAGGCCACCGACACGAGCGATGGCCTACTTACACGTTTTTTTTGGCCACTGACAATTTTTGGCACATTTCTTCGTGGCAGCCCCGAATCTGGAGTGGTAGTAGCAAATCTGCGGCCAATGGACAGCAATAAACGGCTGTAGAAGTCGACGGTTTGGGCGCGAGCGAGTGGAGTGTGATGGGTGGCTTTGTCGCCGCTCAGGCACGTCACAGAGTAGGTGTGTGTTTCCTACGACATTCACGTCAGCTTCGGTCTACGTTGAATAGGTGTCCTCGTCATCAGGAGTGGAAGCGTTGATGGAGGTCTAGAAGATCGTGAATTGGCTGTCCATAAGGGTTTTGGCTTTGTTCATCAAGTCCTTTAAGCATAAACTATCGACATCGGGTATGGCAGCGCGTACAAATTCTGGTAAACGCCGTCAGCGGCGGGTTGCAGGCAACCAATACTGGTCATTTCCCTGAGGGCAATGGAACAGGTGAAGCCCTTTGGTCCCCTAACGGTTCTTTAGAGAGCTGAAAAAGATTTGCTATACAAGGGGCTGGCGACGGCACGAACTGCTGCAGATGGTATGCTTTGAGGGCATCATACATTATTGGGGTGTCTCCTTGTTCACAAAGCCAGCCGTAGATTTCCGGGAAAGTGTCCTCAGGTATTGCCACGAGAACATAATCTGCTTTGGTGGTTGAGCGAGTCACACCCTTGATGCAGAACTGGAATTCTGAGCACTCAAACCAAGCAAAATCCTCTCCGCTAGCGAACGATGAAAGTTTGAATGGGGCGGCGTCAATTTCCGTGAAGTCTGCCTTAGTCACAGTGTGGGGGTAGGAGTGAGTCCACCTCCGGGGTCACCAATGTGACAGGCCAAGAGTAGGTTGTGAGTTAAAGGCGAGATGAATGCAACTGAGTATCTTTATTATAGACTTCATCGAGTATATATACACACTAGGTCCCTGTAAGAAGGTCACAAAATACAAACATGCTATTTCTTGTCAAACCAGCAACCGGTTCT
>NC_090728.1:194691073-194693573 GCF_036898095.1 Palaemon carinicauda | reverse complement strand
AGTCTGCGTTGATCAATCGTCGGTGGGGCGACATTGACCAGAAGATGGAAATTAGAGAGGAAATCCGCACCGAGGATTGGCAATGTGACGTCAGGAATGAGAAACTTCTAATTAAATTTACCTTTTCTGAACGATAATGTGAGGTTCTCGTAACCGTGTTTGGGTATAGTAGATCCGTTGACAGCTACCAAGCAGACGTCGGCAGACGTAGACAGACTAAGTCGTGTCCTGGAGTTCCCTTGGCAAAAGACAACGACAAACACCCGTGTCTACCAAAGATCGCACGCCCGTTCCTGCACCATGATTAGAAACAAGGTAGGCCACCGCCACGAGCGATGGCCTACTTACACGTTTTTTGGCCAATGATAATCCTTGGCACATTTCTTCGCGGGTTGCCCTGAATCTGAAGTGGAAGTATCAAAATTGCGGCGGATGGGAGGTAGTAAGTGGCTGTAGAAGTCGTTGGTTGGGGCGGGAGCTAGTGGTGGGTGGTTGGTGGATTTGTTCCTGCTTCGGCACATCACAGGGTAGGGTGTGTATGTCCTACGGCATTCACGTCACCTTCGGTTGATATTGAATAGGCGTCCTCTTCGTCAGGGGTGGAGGCGTTGATGGAGGTCTTGAAGTGGCTGTCCATAAGGGTAAACTATCGACATCGGTTATGGCAGCGCGTATAGGTCCAGGTAAACGGCGTATCGAAAAAGCACAAATTTGGTAGGTTAACCTCACGAGGAGAGCCGTCTGCGGCAGGTTGCAGGCGAGCGATACTGGTCATTTCCCTGAGGGCGAGCGAAGCCCTTTGGTCTCCCCAACGGTTGTTTCGAGAGCTGAAAAACTTTTGCTATACGGGAGGCTGGCGACGGCAAGTACTGCTGCAGAAGGTATGTTTTGAGGGCGTCATATGCTATTGGAGTGTCTCCTTATTCACGAAGTAAGTCAGATATTTCCGGGAAGGTGTCCTCGGGTATCACCGCGAGAACATAATCTGCTTTGGTGGTTGAGCCAGTCACGCCCCTGATGCGAAACTGGACTTCTGCATGCTGAAACAAAGGAAATGCCTCTCAGCTGACGAATGATGAAAGTTTCAAGGGGGGAAGCAGCAGCATTAACTTCCGTAGGGGTGAGTGGGGGTTGGAAGGCGGGTGGAGCGAGTTTACTTCTGGGGTCACCAATGTGACGGACCGAGAGATGGTTGTGACTCAAAGACAGGATGAAAGCAACTGAGTGAGTTTATTATAGAAAACTCTCCTTTATATAAAAAAAGCTCAATGCAACAGGAAATTTAATTTTCAAAACTGACACCATTACCAGTGAGAAAAACAGGAATATTTATTCAGGTTCTTTTTATTGAGGGAAGAGCGGAGATACAAGCATAATAAATACACAAAATGAACTATGTACGATCGTGTGACACACGGTTGGTAAAATTGCTTGCCAATGTCCTCTCATTCTTCTTATATGTTCTCTTAATATCCTACACCTTTTTTTTATCTCTTTGTTTTTACTCCCATCATTATTCTTACAAATCCGTTTTATAAGTTATTGCATAAAACACAATCTGGTTATATTAGTTTTTTTTTTAGAGAAAGTGGCATTCTACTCATCTTAATATCATTTTATTTACAAAAAACTCTCCATCAGATACATATACATATACATATACATATACATATATATATATAATATATATATATATATATATATATATATATATAGCTATATATATATATATATATATATATATATATATATATATATATATAATATATATATAATATATATAATATATATATATAATATAATACATATATACATATATACATATATACATACATACATACATATATATATATATATATATACATATATATATATATATATATATATATATATATATAGTATATATATATGTATATATATATATATATATATATATATATATATATATATGTATATATATATATATATATATATATATATATATATATATATATATATATATATGTATATATATATGTATATATATATGTATATATATATATATATATATATATATATATATATTATATATATATATATATATATATATATATATATATATTACCTCCTACCTCTTACTGCTTACCTCTTATAAGAGGTACATCTCTTACCTCCTACCCTCAACCTCCTACATCTTTTATCCTACATCCTAGATCTTTATACCTCCTACCTCTTACCTCTATCCTACTACTTCCTACCATCCACATCCTACCTCTTACCTCTTACCTCTTACCTCTTACCTCTTACCACTTACCTTCTACTTCCTACCTCTTACCATCTACTTTCTATTTCCTACCATCCACATCCTACCTCTTACCTCTTACCTCTTACATCTTGCCATCTACTTCCTACTTCCTACTTCCTACCATCCACATCCTACCTCTTACCTCTTACCTCTTACCATCTACTTCCTACTTCCTACCATCCACATCCTACCTCTTACCTCTTACCTCTTACCTCT
>NC_090728.1:194671073-194673573 GCF_036898095.1 Palaemon carinicauda | reverse complement strand
CAATTTCATTTCAAATAAATTATATTATCACTGGAGTTAGAACTGTGGAAAGAAACAGCAAAAGCTTTCTATTTTCATTATTCAAATTTTGTGTTTATTTGTGCGTGTGTTCGTACCGCGAACCCTTTTGTTTTTAAAAACCATGTGGTGGGATTTAGTCCCATTGTTCAGCAGGATAGCCAACAGCCTGAGAAGAATTTGTGTTTTGTTCGTTCTGAGTGGCGAATATCAAAGTAATTTACAGTTATTAAATATATTGTGCACTACGTGAATGTGTTATTTTGTGTTAAAAAAAATTAACTGAAGTGAAATTTACGAAATTTTAAGGAAAAAACGTGGCCGGCTGAGCACGTGTTCATTTCAAAACGGGGCCACCCTGATATAACTCAGCTCTCCGCCGTGTTTCCGAACGAAGCCAATGTTTGATATTGTCTGTTATTTTTAGCTTTGTTATTTGTTTACAAAATTCTACTCAACAAAAGCACAGACCCGTGATTTTAGCCGAATTTTTGTACATTGGTAAGTGGTTCACGCACTTATTAATCATTTAATTCAGTGCATGAAATATTTTATCATTTATCTATAGTGCTAGGATACAGGCGGGTCTCATACCGAAACTCTTGGCCTACGATTCGCGTAAACGTTTTACGGCAGTGAGGCCTAATTCTGTTGAGTAACGGTAAGAACACGTGGCATTCCTTATTTCGATTTTTTCTTTTGATAGTAAGGGTAATTTCATTTTGTTACTTTTCGTGGGATAATATTTTTATGTACATTTTTTGAAAGGGATAATTTTAGTACGATTGTGTAAAATTGTTAACCTAAAGATAAATGATTTACGATATCACATTCAATTTGATTTTTTATAATTCAGTCTGGGTATAGGATCATTTAGATAAAATACTTGGGAGTGTAATTTCTTAACTTATTTTTTTTTACTAAAGGGAAAGTATGTAAAGGGGTTTATTTTCTTAGCAAAGCAATGAGCAAACTCAGTGACATTGTTAGTTTTAATCATTTTTTTTTACTTTAAGTATAAATACAAACTTTGCTTTAAGTCACAGAGTTGCAAGTGGTGGTGTTGCAAGAACGTACCCACACATTTTTACAAAATCATTTTTTTTAATGTCTAACATAGAGGGTCACACATCGTGGAGATTCTATTTTTTTCTCATGACTACCATAGAGGTTCACACATCGTGGAGATTCCATTTTTTCTTATGACTAGCATAGAGAGTCACCTACATTGTGGAGATTCCCATTTTTCTTATGACTAGCATAGAAATTCAACCATAGTTGTGATTCCATTTTGTTATGACTAGCACAGAGGATTTCCCATAGTTGTAATTCCTTTTTTTTATGACTGGCATAGAGGTTCACCCATAGTTGTGATTCCATTTTTCTTATGACTAGAATAGAGGTTCACCCATAGTTGTGATTCCATTTTTTCTTATGAATTGCATAGAGGTTCACCCATGGTTGTGATTCCATTTTTTTATGACTAGCATAGAGGTTCACCCATAGTTATGATTCCATTTTTCTTATGACTAGCATAGGTGTTCACCCATAGTTGTGATTCCATTTTTTTTATTGACTAGCATAGAGGTTCACCCATAGTTGTGATTCCATTTTGTTATGACTAGCTTAGAGGATTTCTCATAGTTGTGATTCCATTTTTCTTATGACTAGCATAGAGGTTCACCCATTGTTATGATTCCATCTTTTTTCTATGACTAGCATAGAGGTTCACCCATTGTTGTGATTCCATTTTTTTCTTATGACTAGCGTAGAGGCTCACCCATGGTTGTGATTCTATTTTTCTCATGACTAGCATAGAGGTTCACCCATTGTTGTGATTCCATTCTTCTCATGACTAGCATAGAGGTTCACCCATAGTTGTGATTCCATCTTTCTTATGACTAGCATAGAGGCTCACCCATAGTTGTGATTCCATTTTCTTTTACTAGCATAGAGATTTACCTATTTTTGTGATTCCATTTTTTATAACTAGCATAGAGGTTCACCCATAGTTGTGATTCCATCTTTTTTATGACTAGCATAGAGGGTCATCCATTGATGTGATTCATATTTCTTAAGACTAGTATAGAGGGTCATCCATAGTTGTGATTCCCTTTTTTATGACTAGCATAGAGGGTCATCTATAGTTGTAATTCCATTTTTCTTATGACTAGCATAGAGGTTCCCTCATAATTGTGAATCAATTTTCTTATGACCAGCATAGAGATTCATCCATTGTTGTGATTCCATCTTTTTTTTTATGACTAGCATAGAGGGTCATCCATAGTTGTGATGCCATTTTTCCTTATGACTAGCATAGAGGTTCACCCAAAGTTGTCATTTCATTTTTTAATGACTAGCTTAGAGGGTCACCTATAGTTGTGGTTCCATTTTATTCTGTTTAGCACAGTTTTTATATATATCGTTACTTGTTTGGACGCATTACAACCAGATAGCCTAAGCTCACAAATTGTTGTGACCA
>NC_090728.1:194660705-194665573 GCF_036898095.1 Palaemon carinicauda | reverse complement strand
AGTCCAAAGATTAATTTTATAATCTAGGTTATGGAAATTGATGGGACTCAATTTTTTGTCTAATATTTAAAAAAAAACAGTCAGGTGCTGAAGACAAAATTGGGAAAACTATATAAGATGTGCTTTGGTTAAGTAATCAAAGTCTAATGTGAATTTGTAAGAGTATACCATGAAATTACTTCCGTTTTCTTTAAAGCGTGAATTTGTCAGAGTATACCATGAAATTATTTCCGTTTTCTTTAAAGCGTGAATTTCTAAGAGTATACCATGAAATTATTTTCGTTTTCTTAGAGCGTGACACAAAATAAATAACACATACTCTATCGTATCAATATATAGATAATAAAAGTAGTAGGCAATATTCAATCTGTGTAAACTAACTTCTACAACGCTGCTGCTATGAAGTAAAGAAAAGAAACTGCAATGTCATCAATAAATTAGGTATTTGAACCTCCCAATTGGAAGAAAAACTACGACACTTATCGTATATATCTTCGGTAAATGTACAATATATTCGAATTTCAGTTGTTTCTAAAGATAAAAAGCCTGCCAAATACGCGGACAGTTCATTCCAATATAAATTAGTATATTTTCTTCCAACAGTTCGTTCGTCCCCCGCTAGGTGGGGTTGGTTTAAGATCCTGAAAAATGAGACGAGCTTTCTGATTGGTCGTTATTAAGCTTCTTGATTGGTTAATCATATTTACTGAAGAGGAGAACAATACACGGCTTCTGTCACTGGATAATGAATGGAAAATTTTAATTCATAACTTCCTTTTACGACTTTTATTTATTTGAAAATGTCCAGGTTGTTTTGATTGATTAAGTAACATCAAAGGTCAGGAAATGATTGCTAAAAGCTGCGATCAAAATAAAAATTACGTCATCTGCAATATTTAATTAATATTTATTTAATACCATTTGGAGTGCAATGAGAATTTAATTAAATCAGAATTATAAACATATCAATTATTCAAAGAAATACTAAAAGCAATTTCTAATGTTCTTTCACAATATCGATTAAGTAAATTTCTGACTTAATATAATTAATACCTTTTATCAGGAGTGAAATAGAAATTCAATAAATTCAGATTAATTACAAACATATCAATTATTGAAAAAAAGGAAAAACAAAAAATATTTTGCAATGTTCTTTGTTCATATCATTCATTAAGTAAATTTAAAACGTTGAATTACTTATACCCCAAAAAAGTCAGTCAAAACTGGATTGATATATCAATGATCAGACTTATCATAATTCAATTTTGTTCAAAAATGATCTAGAATTCATTGTGAAAATGAAGAGCTTTGAACAAAAGAGTTCGCTGTTTTTATTGGAATATGGGAACACCAAACAAAAGTATTAAAATATGTTCCCCCTGGACTGCATTGCAAATACTTCTATATAAAACATCGTAGTTATCCAGTCTAAAAAAAGGATTGGAAAATCCCAATTATTATTTTTCATATCAATTGTTCATTGAGAGAGAGAGAGAGAGAGAGAGAGAGAGGAGAGAGAGAGAGAGAGAGAGAGAGAGAGATTGCAACCCGTTAATAATTAATACTGGTAGTAGCAGAAGAACATGAAAGTTTGCTAAAGTGTTAATAGAATACTCAGGACAGAGAGAGAGAGAGAGAGAGAGAGAGAGAGAGAGAGAGAGAGAGAGAGAGAGAGAGAGAGAGAGAGAGAGAGAGGGGGAATATTTATAGATTGCAAAGTTAATATTTACTATTAGTAGCAGAAGAATATGAAAGTATGCTAAATTGTTGATAGAATACTCCGAACAGACAGAGAGAGAGAGAGAGAGAGAGAGAGAGAGAGATGTACACTACACTGGTATGACGTCATTCATGTACGCAAATATACATGAGTTACATCTCACACAGTGAGATTCTATCCAAAACAGGGAATGAATAATAAAAGGATTTTATCAAAGGCAAGGGATGAATAATAAAAGTGATAATGACGATGATAGGACAAGAAGAATAACAGAATGGTTTCCTGGAGCTTGCAAACGAAGCAGGGGAAGGAAGAGAAGACGATGGATAGACGAACTAAGAAAATCTGTGGGTATACACTATCATAGAAAGACTATAAATAAACGGGATTAGAAGGAAATGTCTGTGGCCTTTGTCCTGCAGTGGACTAGCAACGACTGGTGATAATGATGATGATATGTGTGTATATATATATATATATATATATATATATATATATATATATATATATATACATATATATATATATATATAAATAAATTACCTAAGTATAGACAATTAATTAATATATAAAAATGGCAAGCTCCCCTTCGGAGGAATGTCACCCTCAGGAGTAAAATCTTACCTGTAGAGGGATGTTGACGCATCCCAGGAAGTCGTCCTGTCCTCCCCCCTGGCGGGCAGATTGGGCAATTTGCTTGAAGAACCGTCCGAGGCCCTTAACTCCCTTGACCTCGTTCAGTTTACTAACGACGTCGAACACGCTTGACTCGTCGTCATGGTCCCTGGATGGGGGAAAAAAGGAAAATGTATTTTTTCAGAATGATGGTACAGTTCGTTTCATAAATTTCGAGATGCGTCATGTGAAAAAAAGGCGATATGTGGCATCTCAACACTAGTGATAGCAACATATTTAGTTTTTAATTCTATGATTATAAGACAAGGTTTTCTCATCATAATCCCTGGATGGGGGAAAAAAGGAAAATATATTTTTTCAGAATGATGGTACAGTTAGTTTCATAAATTTTGAGACGCGTCACGCGAGAAAAAGGTGATATCTGGCATCTCAACACTATTGATGAAAAGATATTTAGGTTTTTATTTCTATGATTATAAGATAACGTTTTCTCATCATAATCCCTGAGTGTAAAAAAATGGAAAATTTATTTTTATCAGAATGATGGTACAGTTAATTTTATAAATTTCCAATTGTGTCATGCGAGAAAAAGGCGATATCTGGCACCTCAACACTAGCGATGGCAAAATTTTTAGGTTTTTATTTCTATGATTATAAGATAGGTTTTCTCATCTTCATAGTCCCTAAAAGTGAAAAAATGGAAAATGTATTTTTTCAAGAATGATGGTACATTTAGTTTCATAAATTTCAAGACGCTACATGCGAGAAAAAGTCAATATCTGGCACCTCAACACTAGCGATGGCAACATATTTAGGTTTTTATTTCTATGATTATAAGATAACGTTTTCTCATCATAACCCCTGAGTGTAAAAAATTGGAAAATGGATTTTTTTTTCAGAATGATAGTTAGTTTCATAAATTTCCGGACATGCCATGCGAGAAAAAGGCGATATCTGGCACCTCAACAATAGCGATGAAAAATATTTAGGTTTTTATTTCTATGATTATAACAGGTTTTCTCATAATAATCCCTGAAAGTGAAAAAATGGAAAATGTATTTTTTTTCAGAATGATAGTTAGTTTCATAAATTTCGAAATGCGTCACGCGAGAGAAAGGCGATATGTGGCATCTCAACGCTAGTGATGGCAACATATTTAGGTTTTTATTTCTATGATTATAAGATAAGGTTTTCTCATCTTCATAGTCCCTGAAAGTGAAAAAATGGAAAATGTATTTTTTCAGAATGATGGTACAGTTAATTTTATAAATTTCGAATTGTGTCACGCGAGAAAAAGTCAATATCTGGCATCTCAACACTAACGATGAAAAATATTTAGGTTTTTATTTCTATGATTATAAGATAAGGTTTTCTCATCATAATCCCTGAAAGTGAAAAAATGGAAAATGTACTTTTGCAGAGTGATAGTACATTTAGTTTCATAAATTTCCAGACGCTCCATGCGAGAAAAAGGCGATATCTGGCATCTCAACACTAGCGATGGCAACATACTTAGGTTTTTATTCCTATGATTATAAGATAAGGTTTTCTCATCTTCATAGTCCCTGAAAGTGAAAAAAATTAAAACGGAAAATATACTTTTGCAGAATGATGGTACAGTTAGTTTCATGAATTTTGAATTGTGTCACGCGAGATAACGGCGATATCTGGCATCTCAACACTAGTGATAGCAACATATTTAGGCTTTTATTTCTATGATTGTAAGATGAGGTTTTCTCATCATCATCCCTGAAAGTGAAAAAATGGAAAATGTATTTTTTTCAGAATGATAGTTAGTTTCATAATTTTCGGAATGTGTTACGCGAGAAAAAGGCGATATCCAGCATCTCAACGCTAATGATGGCAACATATTTAGGTTTTTATTTCTATGATTATAAGATAAGGTTTTCTCATCATAATCCCTGAAAGTAAAAAAAAAAGGAAAATGTATTTTTTTCAGAATGATGGTACATTTAGTTTCATAAATTTCGAGACACGTCACGCAAGAAAAAGGCAATATCTGGCACCTCAACACTAGCGATGGCCACATATTTAGGTTTTTATTTCTATGATTATAAGATAAGGTTTTCTCGTCCTTATGGTCCCTGGAAGTGAAATAAAGGAAAATATATTTTGGGGGAATGATGGTACAGTGAGCGTCATAGATATCGGGACGCGTCACGCGAGATAAAAGTTATATCCGGCATCTCAATGCTGTAGCGATGGCAATATAGTTAGGAGGTTTTTATTCCCATTATCAAGAAAGTTTTTTTATTGTAGTACACATTACCCATGAAATAATTTCCTTGATAACATAAACTGACCAGAGTTAGCTTCATGAATTTCAAAACGCATAACGGGAGAAAAAGGCGATATCTGGCATCTTAACACTAGCCATGACACCATATAAAAGTTTTTATTACCTTGATTACAATAGAAGGTTTTTATTTCATTTTTATTGTAGTACACATTATCCAGTAAACAGTTTTGTTGCTTAACATAACTACATCAT
>NC_090728.1:194648205-194655705 GCF_036898095.1 Palaemon carinicauda | reverse complement strand
AACCTTTGGTGGTGAATACTTGTTTCTTAATTTAAAGCATTGTAATATTGTGCTATTCTTTATAGTGAGAAAGGAGTAATATACTTTTGACTGTACTAATGGTTGTATCTATCCTACGGTAACCATTGAGGCATATAATAATTGTTCGATCACGAGTGTCAATTAAAAATAGAAAAAGGTTAACATCAAGGAAAAACGGAAATTCATTACAATATATAAACACGCAAACACATATATATATATATACATACATAATGATAACAAACAATAATCATAATGAAAACAACAATAATGATTAAAAACAAAAATACAAATAGTAATACTACAAAAAAAAAAAAAAAAAATGGCAGCATACTGTAAACATCCTACTTGTGATCAGAAACACACTTTCTCTCATCTCCCGATTCGTTGCTCAATAGAACACGCTCTCTCGTTCATTACAATCTCATCTAATGGGGTGGAATTCCTATGAAGAACATAAGCCAAGCGTTTAGCTTCGTCTCGCTCCATTAAGTCTCTTAGAAGAAGCTAGAGGAAGCGCTTTATGCTTTTAAAAAGTGCGCCCAGTTGCTTTCGAGGTTTCATACAAGGGATGCTAGCTGTTCTGAGAGGCGAGGCTATTCATGCGGAAGACGAGAAGATATAAAGACGAGAAGACTTAAAGAAAAGAGGAAAAGACGAGAAGACATAAAAGGCGAGAAGACAAAGACGAGAAGACATTAACGACAAGAAGAAAACGCGAGAAGACATAAAGATAAGAAGAAAAGACGAGAAGACATAAAGACGAGAAGACATAAAGACGAGAAGACATAAAGACGAGAAAAAATCAAGACAAGAAGAAAAGACAAGAAGACATAAAGACGTGAAGACATAAAGACGAGAAGACATAAAGACAAGAAGACATAAAGACAAGAAGAAAAGACGAAAAGATATAAAGGCGAGAAGACATGCAGACGAGAAGACATAAAGATAAGAAGAAAAGACGAGAAGACATAAAGACAAGAAGAAAAGACGAGAAGACATACAGACATAATCACAAGAAGAAAAGACGAGAAGACAAGAAGACATAAAAGGCGAGAAGACATAAAGAAAAGAAGAAAAGACGAGAAGACAAGAAGACATAAAAGGCGAGAAGACATAAAGAAAAGAAGAAAAGACGAGAAGACATAAAGACGAGATGGAAAAATAATCCATTTGCCAATTGTATCTCTGAAGGTTCTCTCGAATCTTTTCTGCTTCCGGGTAAACAATGGCCACCGAATAAAGATAATTGCAAGGAATTGCAAGAAAAGTGAGGCGGGACATTTTCGGAGGCTCTAATTTTAAGAGGACCACTTTTACTACCAATAACAATAATTGCAAGGAATTGCAAAAAAAGTGAGGTGTGAAAATTTTGGAGGCACTAATTCTAAGAGGCCACTTTTACTACCAATAACAATAATTGCAAGGAATTGCTAAAGAGTGAGGTGTGACAATTTTGGAGGCACTAATTTTAAGAGGGCCACTTTACTACCAATAACGATAATTGCAAGGAATTGCAAAAAATCCTGATGTGTGACAATTTTGGAGGCACTAATTTTAAAAGGACCACTTTTACTACCAATAACAATAATTGCAAGAAATTGCAAAAAAGTGAGGTGTGACAATTTTGGAGGCACTAATTTTAAGAAGACCACTTTTACTACCAATAACAATAATTGCAAGGAATTGCTAAAAAAGTGAGGTGTGAGGAATTTTGGAGGCACTAATTTTTAGAGGACCACTTTTACTACCATTAACAATAATTGCAATGAATTGCAAAAAAATGTGAGATGTGACAATTTTGGAGGCACTAATTTTAAAAGGACTACTTTTACTACCATTAACAATAATTGCAAGGAATTGCAAAAAAAGTGAGGTGTGACAATTTTGGAGGCACTAATTTCAAGAGGACCACTTTTCTATCAATAACAATAATTGCAAGGAATTGCAAAAAAAAAGTGAGATGTGACAATTTTGGAGGCACTAATTTCAAGAGGACCACTTTTACTACCAATTACAATAATTCCAAGAAATTGCAAAAAATCCTGATGTGTGACAATGTTGGAGGCACTAATTTTAAGAGGACCACTTTTACTACCAATTACAATAACTCCAAGAAATTGCAAAAAAAGTGAGATGTGACAATTTTGGAGGCACTAATTTCAAGAGGACCACTTTTACTACCAACAACAATAATTGCAAGGAATTGCAAAAAATCCTGATGTGTGACAATGTTGGAGGCACTAATTTTAAGAGGACCACTTTTACTACCAATTACAATAATTCCAAGAAATTGCAAAAAATCCTGATGTGTGACAATGTTGGAGGCACTAATTTCAAGAGGACCACTTTTACTACCAATTACAATAATTCCAAGAAATTGCAAAAAATCCTGATGTGTGACAATGTTGGAGGCACTAATTTCAAGAGGACCACTTTTACTACCAATTACAATAATTGCAAGGAATTGCAAAAAATCCTGATGTGTGACAATGTTGGAGGCACTAATTTCAAGAGGACCACTTTTACTACCAATTACAATAATTCCAAGAAATTGCAAAAAATCCTGATGTGTGACAATGTTGGAGGCACTAATTTCCAGAGGACCACTTTTACTACCAACAACAATAATTGCAAGGAATTGCAAAAAATCCTGATGTGTGACAATGTTGGAGGCACTAATTTCCAGAGGACCACTTTTACTACCAATTACAATAATTCCAAGAAATTGCAAAAAATCCTGATGTGTGACAATGTTGGAGGCACTAATTTCCAGAGGACCACTTTTACTACCAATTACAATAATTCCAAGAAATTGCAAAAAATCCTGATGTGTGACAATGTTGGAGGCACTAATTTCAAGAGGACCACTTTTACTACCAATTACAATAATTCCAAGAAATTGCAAAAAATCCTGATGTGTGACAATGTTGGAGGCACTAATTTTAAGAGGACCACTTTTACTACCAATTACAATAATTCCAAGAAATTGCAAAAAATCCTGATGTGTGACAATGTTGGAGGCACTAATTTTAAGAGGACCACTTTTACTACCAATTACAATAATTCCAAGAAATTGCAAAAAAAAGTGAGATGTGACAATTTTGGAGGCACTAATTTCCAGAGGACCACTTTTACTACCAACAACAATAATTGCAAGGAATTGCAAAAAATCCTGATGTGTGACAATGTTGGAGGCACTAATTTCAAGAGGACCACTTTTACTACCAACAACAATAATTGCAAGGAATTGCAAAAAATCCTGATGTGTGACAATGTTGGAGGCACTAATTTCCAGAGGACCACTTTTACTACCAATTACAATAATTCCAAGAAATTGCAAAAAATCCTGATGTGTGACAATGTTGGAGGCACTAATTTCAAGAGGACCACTTTTACTACCAACAACAATAATTGCAAGGAATTGCAAAAAATCCTGATGTGTGACAATGTTGGAGGCACTAATTTCAAGAGGACCACTTTTACTACCAATTACAATAATTCCAAGAAATTGCAAAAAATCCTGATGTGTGACAATGTTGGAGGCACTAATTTCAAGAGGACCACTTTTACTACCAATTACAATAATTCCAAGAAATTGCAAAAAATCCTGATGTGTGACAATGTTGGAGGCACTAATTTCAAGAGGACCACTTTTACTACCAACAACAATAATTGCAAGGAATTGCAAAAAATCCTGATGTGTGACAATGTTGGAGGCACTAATTTCAAGAGGACCACTTTTACTACCAATTACAATAATTCCAAGAAATTGCAAAAAAAAGTGAGATGTGACAATTTTGGAGGCACTAATTTCAAGAGGACCACTTTTACTACCAACAACAATAATTGCAAGGAATTGCAAAAAATCCTGATGTGTGACAATGTTGGAGGCACTAATTTCAAGAGGACCACTTTTACTACCAATTACAATAATTCCAAGAAATTGCAAAAAATCCTGATGTGTGACAATGTTGGAGGCACTAATTTCAAGAGGACCACTTTTACTACCAATTACAATAATTCCAAGAAATTGCAAAAAATCCTGATGTGTGACAATGTTGGAGGCACTAATTTCAAGAGGACCACTTTCACTACCAACAACAATAATTGCAAGGAATTGCAAAAAAAAGTGAGGTGTGACAATTTTGGAGGCACTAATTTTAAAAGGACTACTTTTACTACCAATAACAATAACTGCAAGGAATTGCTAAAAATCCTGATGTGTGACAATCTTGGAGGCACTAATTCTAAGAGGACCACTTTTACTACCAATAACGATAATTGCAAGGAATTGCAAAAAAGTGAGGTGTGACAATTTTGGAGGCACTAATTTTAAGAGGACCAATTTTACTACCAATTCAAATAATTGCAAGAAATTGCTAAAAAAGGGAGGTGTGACAATTTTGGAGGCTCTAATTTTAAAAGGACCACTTTTACTACCAATAACAATAATTGCAAAAAATCTTGATATGTGACAATTTTGGAGGCACTAATTTTAAGGGACCACTTTTACTACCAATAACAATAATTGCAAGAAATTGCTAAAAATGTGAGGTGTGACAATTTTGGAGGCATTAATTTTAAGAGGACCACTTTTACTAACAATTACAATAATTGCAATAAATTGCAAAAAAGGGAGGTGTGACAATTTTGGAGGCACTAATTTTAAGAGGACCACTTTTACTACCAATAACAATAATTACAAGAAATTGCTAAAAGAGTGAGGCGTGACAATTTTGGAGGCACTAATTTTAAAAGGACAACTTTTACTACTAATAACGATAATTGCAGGCAACTAAAAAAATAAACATGAGACACTAATCTGAAGGGATTCAGTATTACTGCAAATAACGATAATTGCATGAAATTGCAAAAACTCGTTACGTGTGACAACTTTGGAGGCACTAACATGAATGGGACCACTAAGCCTTCGGGGTAGGGTTGTAGCTTGGCTAATAATAATAATAATAATAATAATAATAATAATAATAATAAATTGTAACAAATCATGTGTGCAACTTTGGAGGCACTAATATGAATGGGACCACTAAGCCTTCGGGCTAGGGTTGTAGCTTGGCTAATAATAATAATAATAATAATAATAATAATAATAATAAATTGTAACAAATCATAATGTGTGCAACTTTGGAGGCACTAATATGAAGGAAACAAATATTACTACTTATAATCATAATTGTAAAAAATTGCAAACAAATCGTTACGTGTAACAACCTTGGAGGCATAATTTAAAAAAATTCACTGTTACTACCAATAACTATAATGCAAAAAAAAAAAAAAAAAAAAAAAAAAAAAAAAAAAAAAAAAAAAAACCAGAGGTGTCACAACCTGGGAAGCACTAATCTGAATGGAAATATATCAACTCTTCTAGGAGAAGGAAACTTCGAAATTAAACCATTGTTCTCTAGTCTTGGGCAGTGCCATAGCCTCCGTATCTATACCATTGTTTTCCACTGTTTTGGGGGTAGAGGTATCTTGCTGTAGGGTACACTTCGGCACACTATACTATCTTATTTCTCTTCCTCTTGTTTTTGAAGCTTTAATATTTTATACATGTAAGAATTATTTTAATGCTAGTACCGTTCTTAAAATATTTTATTTTGATTGTTAATTACTTCTATTGTAGTTTATTTATTTTCTTATTTCCTTTCCTCACTGGGCTATTTTCCCTGTTGGAGCCCTTGTGCTTCTAGTATCTTGCTTTTATAGAAAAAATACGTAAAAGTAAAAATGCGTTAATAATTCGATTTTTCACAAACTTCTGATTTATAGAAAAAATACATAAAAGTAAAAATGCGTTAATAATTCGATTTATCACAAACTTCTGATTTATAAAAAAAAAAAAATACATAAAAGTAAAAATGCTTTAATAATTCGATTTATCACAGACTTCTGATTTATAAAAAAAATACATAAAAGTAAAAATGCGTTAATAATTCGATTTATCACAAACTTCTGATTTATAGAAAAAACACATAAAAGTAAAAATGCGTTAATAATTCGATTTATCACAAACTTCTGATTTATAGAAAAAATACATAAAAGTAAAAATGCGTTAATAATTCGATTTATCACAAACTTCTAATTTATAAAAAAAAAAAACATAAAAAGAAGTAAATATGCGTTAATAATTCGATTTATCACTAACTTCTGATTTATAGAAAAAATACATAAAAGTAAAAATGCGTTAATAATTCGATTTATCACTAACTTCTGATTTATAAAAAAAAAACACACAAAAGAAGTAAAAATGCGTTAATAATTCGATTTATCACTAACTTCTGATTTATAAAAAAAAAACACACAAAAGAAGTAAAAATGCGTTAATAATTCGATTTATCACTAACTTCTGATTTATATAAAAAAAACACATAAAAGATGTAAAAATGCGTTAATAATTCGATCTATCACTAACTTCTGATTTATAAAAAAAAAAGAAAAACATAAAAGTAAAAATGCGTTAATAATTCGATCTATCACTAACTTCTGATTTATAAAAAAAAAGAAAAACATAAAAGTAAAAATGCGTTAATAATTCGATTTCAAAAATGAAAGAAATACAGACTTAGCCGCTAAGACATTCTTTATATATATATATATATATATATATATATATATATATATATATATATATATATATATATATATATATATATATATATATATATATATAAAAACTAAATTAAATAGGATCTCTTGTGCTTAAGGATTAATAAGTATCCTTCATGCGTAAATCAATAATAGAAAGTAAAAACTCCTTCGCTATACTAAGTAGGATCCCGTAGGATCCTGTAAAGGGAAGATCTGGGGATGTATGGAGAGTGACGTAGGCCGGGGGGGTGGGGGGTGGGGGGTGGTGTGTGGGGTGGGGGGTGGGGGGGGTGTGTGGGGTGGGGGTGGGGGGTGGGGGGGCTAATCCCTGAAGAGATTCTTGAGTCCTAGAGGAAGAAGAGAAAATATATACCGGTTTGTTCATTTTCAAAATGAACATTGAACATTTAGATGGAATTAACTTCAAAAGTTCAAAGTTGCAGCAAATGTTTTTATGCTGAACAGCCTGACATAAGTCTTCTTATATTTTATATGAGAAATATCTGTATTGATGTTGTTACTGTTTTAAAAATATTTTATTTCAATTGTTAATTATTTCTCATATCTTTAACTTATTTCCTTTTTCTTTTCCTCACTAGGCTATTTTTTCCCGTTGGAGCCCTTGGGCTTATAGTATCTTGCTTTTCCAACTATGGTTGTAGCTTAGCTAATAATAATAATAATAATAATAATAATAATGATAATTATTATTATTATAATAATAATAATAATAATAATAACACTAATAATAATAATAACACTAATAATAATAATAATTATTATTATAATAATGATAATAATAATAAAATGATAATATAATAATAATAATAATAATAAAAATAATAACAATAATAATAAAAATAAAAA
>NC_090728.1:194638205-194640705 GCF_036898095.1 Palaemon carinicauda | reverse complement strand
TACCCTTACCGAGAGGAAAGTAGCCACTGAACAATTACAGTGCAGTAGTTAACCCCTTTGGTGAAGAAGAATTGTTTGGTAATCTCAGTGTTGTCAGGTGTATGAGGACACAGGAGAATCTGTAATGAATAGGCCAGACTATTCGGTGTATGTGTAGGCAAAGGGAAAAAAGGATCCATTGTAGTACTGTCTGGCCAGTCAAAGGATCCCAAAACTCTCGAGCGGTAGTACCTCAACGGGCGGTTGGTGCCCTGGCCAACCTACTACCCATCATTTAATACAGTAAGCAAAAGGTTATTTGTGATAACCACACGAATATTTGTTGATTTATGTAGCTGGGAATCATAGGCTTGAAAGCAATTTGACTTACTAACTGCTTCTTGGGACCTATTAAGTTTGTAAGCTGAGGACCTTTTGTATATGATAAGGTGAACCATGAATTCTTGTGCCCAACTGTACATTATTCCAGCACTGGTGCCTGGGAGGCCATTCTGTGGGGGGGGGGGAGTTGGAAAGGAAGATAGAAGAAAGGAATGGAAGAAAGGAAGCTGGAATGGAAATAGCAGAAGGGTATAAAATAAGTGCTGTAAATACTCTCAGTGCCATTGTACAAGATTGCTAAATACACTTTACACTTCCTTACACAGAATTGATAGCCTTCTAAAGTACCTGAAATAGGATTCGAGAAATATTAAATCTTGGAGACGGATCTATAATAATTTCCCGACATGGATATATGGAACTGAAAAATGCTGATTGTTTTCTAAAATACAAGTAAGATCTTTATACAGACTGTTTTTGAAGTTCAAAGGAAAATTAAAAAAAACTTAAAAAATGCTGATTATTTTCTAAAATAAAAGTAAGATCTTTATACAGACTGTTTTTGAAGTTCAAAGGAAAATTAAAAAACTGAAAAAATGCTGATTGTTTTCTAAAATAAAGATCTTTATACAGACTGCTTTTGAAGTACAAAGGAAAATTAAAAAACTGAAAAAATGCTGATTGTTTTCTAAAATAAAGATCTTTATACAGACTGCTTTTGAAGTTCAAAGGAAAATTAAAAAACTAAAAAATGCTGATTGTTTTTCTAAAAGTAAGATCTTTATACAGACTGCTTTTGAAGTTCAAAGGAAAATTAAAAAACTAAAAGATGCTGATTGTTTTCTAAAATAAAGATCTTTATACAGACTGCTTTTGAAGTTCAAAGGAAAACTAAGTCAGTAATAAAGAAATGTAAATAAAGAATAGAATTTTATTTCTATTATTTTCATATATCAAGTATTTATAAATCTGGATACAAAAGTTATTTAAGAAATACGGTATCTTATAACTAACAAGAAGAACAAAAAGATTAGCTTTAAATATACAATTTTAACAATTCTACGCTACAGTTATTAGTACAACAACCTTCTACTTAAGTATTGCATTTCTCTACTTTATTAAGTATTAAGTGATAAAAACCAGTACGACATTGTAAGTACTAATTACCCAACAGTGATTTCCTAACTATAAGCTAATAGGGTCTAACCACACATTACAAAGATAAAAAAAGTAGCCAACACACTAAATCCAAAACTAACATAAATAACTAACTTCTATGTAATTGATATTTCTTTTTTTTTAAGGCATGGGACATAAGCTTTAACTGCTAACGGCTGAAGCGTCTGTGTTTACAGCTTAACACTAAAACCATTTCTGGTCGTCTCAGTAAAACAACGATTGTGATCATGGTATTTCTGATTGTGATGGTGATAATGATGATAATGAGGAATACAGTTGGATGGATCATTCGTGCAATTATAAATTTAGATTTGTGAATGAAACAGGGATGTTATTGAATGAAATAGGAACTGAAGTAGAATTTATTTATGAATGAAAATAGGATTAGTAATAGAATCGATTTATGAATGAAACAGGAATAGTAGTAGAATCAATTTATGAATGAAACCTGAATTGTAGTAGTAGAATCGATTTATGAATGAAACGTAGATGGTAGTAGAACCGATTTATGAATGAAACAGGGATGGTAGTAGAACTGATTTATGAATGAAACAGGGATGGTAGTAGAACTGATTTATGAATGAAACAGGAATAGTAGAATCGATATATGAATGAAACAGGAATAGTAATAGAACTGATTTATGAATGAAACAGGAATAGTAGTAGTAGAACCGATTTATGAATGAAACGGATGGTAGTATAATCGATTTGTTAATGAGACAGGAATAATAGTAGTAGAATTGATTTATGAATGAAACATGGACGGTAGTAGAATCGATTAATGAATTGAACACGAATAGTAGTAGATCTCGGAAATCAAAACGATCACGATAAATACTCTTCTAAAATTAAAGGCATTTCACAAAAATAAACTTGATTCGAATTGCTCGTGGAAAATTTCTAATAGACTTAATAGATGGGCAAATGATATAATAACCTCTTTTATTTAACAGAGAAACAAAATGAAGAGAGAAGTGTTTCATTAATCAGTTTACAAAGA
>NC_090728.1:194618205-194630705 GCF_036898095.1 Palaemon carinicauda | reverse complement strand
TCTTTGTTATAGACGCAATTTATATATTCATCAGTTTCGCTAATAAATGTGTTTTTAGATTCTATAATGAATATTAATTCAGTATGTTTTACATTAAATTGGCATTTTTAGGTATAAATAAATTTATTTTTTGTATATATAAGAATGTAAGAATATATATCATCTCTTATTATATCTTATTAACCAAAATTGGTTATTTATATTATGACTTTTATAATTTCGGACTTCGTCGCCACATTAAATTCGTCTTTTGAGACTTTATGTAGTTATTACAAATACTTCAGTTACTTTATCAGTATTCATTAACCACAAATACTTCAGTTAATTTATAAGTATTCGTTCACCACAAATACTTCAGTTTTATAAGTATTCGTTCACCACAATTACTTAAGTTTTATAAGTATTCACTCACCACAAATAATTCACTTTTATGAGTATTCGTTTACCACAAATACTTCAGTTTTATAAGTATTCGTTCACCACAAATACTTCAGTTTTACAAGTATTCGTTTACCACAAATACTTCAGTTTTACAAGTATTCGTTTACCACAAATACTTCAGTTACTTTATAAGTATTCGTTCACCACAAATACATCAGTTACTTATGAGTCAACATGACAATATACCACACTTTATAAAAAAAAAAAACGAATAAGGGCTCATCACCTTCGTGTAAAAACGAGTTCAACATCTTGGCTTCGTTCACATGCCTTTCGTTTAGCCTTTAGAAAAAGGTTTATCTCATCAAGTTACTTGTTTTGTAAGGGGGGATATTTTTTTGGGGGGAGGGTGAATACTGGTAGATTACTTGGTGCTTCATGAACGCGCCTCGCTTAAGTCTGCCTTACCTTGGTCTCTTCTTTAACTTTTCCCGAGGGCTATCAACCTTGGCATCGGGGGTCTTTAGACAGTCCAAATTCAATCTGGCCATGCTTTTAGGAGAGACAAATATATAAAACTTTTTTTTTAAAAAGGGCAAGATAAACGAAAGATAAACGAAAGCAAACGGACAGTAAAGACCCAAAGAATGATTATAAAGAAATAGGTGTTATAGACGTGAAAGATTAATTAGGGGAAAAATCATCACAACCACTGTTATGCAAAAATATGTTGTGGTTGTAGAATGTAAAAAATTAATCTTTTTGGGGGAAGGAGCAGGCATTGTTTTATATATATATATATATATATATATATATATATATATATATATATATATATATATATACATCCATATGTATATATATATATATATATATATATATATATATATATATATATATATATATATATATTCATAAACATATGCTGTATATGCACATGTATGTATATATTTATGGATTATATACATGCATATATCCATAAGTGCATATACTGCATTATATATATATATATATATATATATATATATATATATGCACACACATATATATATGTGCATATATATAAATTCATATATATATATATATATATATATATGTATATATATATATATATATATGTATAGATATAAATATATAATTATAATACTTCAAACCACAATATGACAATCTAGTACACTATCATTTGGACTATCCTGACAGAAGCATGGCAAAGAATTTTACAAAACTAACAGATCGAAAAGAGGCCTCTACACTGGGGACCACTAATAAAAAATAATAATAATACTCAAACATCAAATTTAACATGTAAGAAATTTTAAAGAGATTAACATAAGGGAAATGTTGTATTGTATGAAGTTCCAACCACAAATACACCATGAACGATGTAAATATTAAAGATAAATAGCTGAAAGATGTTGAGCTATCATTAAATTACTTATGTAATGCATCTATTGTTATTGTCATAAGAACATCAACTGTTTGATGTGGCATTTCATGAAAGTAGTGTTGCCACACCTCGTCTAGCGAATATTGACCGGTGGGATGTGAGACGTGGCATTTCATTAAAGCAGCGTTGCCACACCTCGTCTAGCGAATATTGACCGGTGGGATGTGAGACGTGGTATTTCATTAAAGCAGTGTTGCCACACCTCGTCTAGCGAATATTGACCGGTGGGATATGAGACGTGGTATTTCATTAAAGCAGTGTTGCCACACCTCTTCTAGCGAATATTGACCGGTGGGATGTGAGACGTGGCATTTCATTAAAGCAGTGTTGCCACATCTCGTCTAGCGAATATTGACCGCTGGGATGCGAGACGTGGCATTTCCTTAAAACAGTGTTGCCAAACCTCATCCAGCGAATATTGACCGGTGGGATGTGAGACGTGGCATTTCATTAAAGTAGTGTTGCCACACCTCGTCCAGCGAATATTTACCGGTGGGATGTGAGACATGGCATTTCATTAAAGCAGTGTTGCCACACCTCGTCCAGCGAATATTTACCGGTGGGATATGAGACGCGGCATTTCATTAAAGCAGTGTTGCCACATCTCGTCTAGCGAATATTGACCAGTGGGATGTGAGACGTGGCATTTCATTAAAGCAGTGTTGCCACACCTCGTCTAGCGAATATTGACTGGTGGGATGTGAGACGTGGCATTTCATTAAAGCAGTGTTGCCAAACCTCGTCTAGCGAATATTGACTGGTGGGATGTGAGACGTGGCATTTCATTAAAGCAGTGTTGCCACATCTCGTCTAGCGAATATTGACCGCTGGGATGTGAGACGTGGCATTTCATTAAAACAGTGTTGCCAAACCTCGCTAGCGAATATTGACCAATGGGATGTGAGACGTAGCACCGACGCTAATCACAACCCGTTGTAGATGGGTTATATAATACTGCTTTAGAGGCTTTTCTAAATACTTTGTTTGAAGTTTGATGCATTTAATTTGACTGTCATGAGAATAAAAACTATATCTACTGAAATTTTAAATTATCTGCAACACAGGAAAGATAACCAGATCAAGAAAAAGTATAATGATTTGCAAAGTGGATTAGAGGTACTTTTATACCAAAAAATTGATACTGAATATAAATCATTACCTTGAACATCTTGGGATAGGACTCTGATAAAACTGACAATGGCAAATGCAAAATAAAATTTTGCAATTGTATTTAATAACAACAAAATCCGCGAATAAGTGAAAAAACAATGAACTATATACTTCACTTCTACATGAACTATAACGAACCGTCCAATCTTTTAGACAAAATATAATGTTCATAAATATGATGTCTAAGTATACTGAATAAAGTTTACTCCGAGAAACAAAATACTGAATACTTTTAAAAATACTGTAATCGTCTTCATGGAATAAGTGTGGTTTGAAAATAATACAGCTACCTAATTCCAGCTAATATCTAACCAGAGGCCATTGGCTAGGGGCATGGGAGGGGGGGGGGGGCATGAATATCTAACCAGAGGCCATGTGGGGGCATGAATATCTAACCAGAGGCCATAGGGGGGAGCATGAATATCTAACCAGAGGCCATGGGGAGGCCATAGGGGGGAGGCATGAATATCTAACCAGAGGCCATGGTGGGAGGCATGAATAGTAGGCCATAATCTGAATTCTATACAACACGGTTGATTGAAAAGAGGCCACAAAAAGTTGCATGTAGGGAAGACTAAAAATGTGGAGAAAATGTTGGGACATAAATACACATTAAAAATTAGTGGGAAATAAGACAATGCATAACATTACGAGGGAAGATTAGCTTTCAAGAAATGGATTTTCAATGCCACATATAGATGCTCAGGACTTGATAGAACTATGAAAAAAAGTATGTAAGAAGTCTCCATATAGCGATGGCAATGTTTGAATATGAGAGATTTATCTTACAAGGAAAAAAAAGATGAATTTTATCCAATCAAAAGTTAATTTGGGTCTTAAGTACATACAACCACTGTGACTCACCTTTAAGTCTACAAGATGGAATTTGTGTCGAAAGAGAAATACTTATTTTTTTCTAATAATGTCTAATGTATCGAATATTGGTAAAGTTGAGCATAGTCTCAATATAATTCGTCTTAAACCTGAGGACCACAGAAGTCTCAAATTAATTCGTCTTAAACTTGACGGCCACAGACGTCTGAAAACTGGGCTATTCAAAACACTGACCACTCTATTCCTCTGGGGAACCTTAATCATTAAGACCATTTGAGAAATATTTTGTCTAATAATGTCTACTTGTATCGATTTTTTTATGTTAAGTTGATTAAGTAGACCAATGATATATCGAATAACTTGGGTTGAGAACTGAAGGTGGCAAGTTTTATCATTCATAAACGAAACTTTTTTTTTATTAATATTTTCCCACCTTGATAGAGTAAATGATTAATGATAATAAAAAAACCTTGGGATTTCTCCAGCCTAATTCATTCATAAACGAGACTTATTTTTTATTAATATTTTCCCACCTTGATAGAGTAAATGATTAATGATAATAAAAAAAAAACCTTGGGATTTCTCCAGCCTAATTAATCATACCAGCCTTAAGATACTCCTCGAATGACTCATTAATATCATTCATGGTTACTGAAAAATAAAAAAGAACTAAAATATTCAAAAGGAAAGACTTAAAGACTTAGAAAAGATTGAAAATGAATTACGAAGGTGGATGTCAGAGGAAGCCTTTCATTGGAGTCATCTCCCGTGAAAAGGAGTTGATGATGCGCAGAAGAGGATTTTAATGAAGCCAAAATGTTTACCTGTGATGTTTCCGGAGGCTGTCCTTGGAGAATCCTTTAGGGCTTTCGCAACTGCTGCTCCTTTCGAGGTCATTGTCACTTTCTGTCTCGACGGAACTCCTTGAGCCCTGTTAAAAGAGGATGACAGAGATGTTTTTAACAAGTTTGGCGTATCCTATCTGTCAAGAGATGACAGATATGCCATTTATATCAAGACAATTTATACGTTGTGAAAATCTGTCAAAACATGATGACGGATAAGAAGTTGCTGATAGCTGTGCTATTTATATCAAAATAATTCAATCCTTATACAAATCAAAACAAGATGACTGGTAAGTGGATGACAGATGTAACAGTTTTATCAAAACAATTCATTCGTTATAAACACCTGTCAAAATAGGTTAACGGATATGTTTATAATATAACACTTACATTCATAATAGAAAGCAAAGTTCGTTAAAAAAAATCCCTGTCAAAAATGTTATACATTCATTAAAAAAAAATTCATCGTAATAAACATCAAAGGTATGAAAAGAGACTGGGTATTATAAAATCTTAGGCTGCATAAACATGCACCCAATCAACATTTGTAAGTAGGAATGGGCTTAATCTCGAAAATGCGATGATTCCAATAAAGGCAAAGACACTGGGTGGAAAATTCTCATTGTAAACCGTATATTTGTCACTTAAGCTTTAGCAATTAGGCTACTCTAGATTTAGTATCATCATGTTTTTTTTGGGGGGGAAGGAAAATATCATATATAACATACTCCATCCACAATCATTATGATTGGTCACCCCCTTCTCACAGGTAATTAATATAAATATCCCAAAAATAAGAATAATAATAAATGATAATAAAAATAAAAATAATAATAATAATAAAACAAACTATAAAAATAATTATGATACTTTAATTGTGACCCACGTGGCTGGCGTGCGTAGCATAACGATATTCCACTTCCCAGAGAAGTGGAGCAATGAGATAATGTTTATTTGCGAGAGAAGTGAACTACGGTGGAGCAAAGACCATTCAAGTGGTGGCAAAACACGACGCTTGTGGGCGGAGCAAGTTAAAGATTATGGTCTGCACTCAGGTGAAGCCTTTTTTTTAGGTAAATGGCTTGGATTTTGGACCCTGAACATGTCAACGAGTGTGGTGGATTTATACTATACTTATCAAGCCATATTTGTTTTTTTTCCATTTTAACTTTAAAGAATCACACTGTAGCATCATACTAATAGATGGTGATAGAAACCCTTTTCTTTTAGCAGATAAAAACTTATTTTAATCATCTTACTTTGATTCTCTTTACAAAATATAAATTAATACGTAAAAATTATATGGATTTCTGAGAGTACAGCAATCGTAAATATACATGGTTTCCCAGGTACAATACGCTTAATTTTTTAAACTTATTCTTTATGTGAGAAATAATTAGCAAAGTCGAGTATGGTCTCAATATAAATCACAAAATACCAATTAATTTGCCTTCTGTGGTTGTCTTAAACTTGACGGCCACAGAAGTCTGAAAACTGGGATAATTAAGACACTGACCAACCACTCTACAATATTACTCTGGGGAACCTTAATCATAAAGTTTTGAGGTTAAGAAGGATATCCGAGGAATACTATTACTAGAAATACTTGTATCAAAAGTAGTAGCAGTTATGAGAGTTGTTATAACAATAGTAGCAGTAGAAATAACAGTAGTAGTACTGTCTCAGTGACACTGTAAACATACACTTTCATATACTTACTAGACTGACTTGTGCCCTTACTCTCGGTGAATCGGGCGGCGGTGAACCCTGGGCGAGGGTATATATGTCTCTTGGAGACCCTGGTATACCACCGCTCTGAACAGCTGGTTGTATCCCTAGCATACAATAGGGGTCGCTGAAACCTGTGGTTAATAAACCAAGAGTGAGACATACATTCAAACAGATGCTTTGAGGCTGCTTATGCTACAGAGGTGACATAACGCTGGAGTCTCGTGTTATGTTTACATAATCTTAGCTGTAGAATTTCTCAGGTACAGCAACAGAGGGAGACATAAGTATGTTGGAATACGCTTGAGACTTGAATTTCTGGTTACAAAACTAGGAGCCCGCCTAGGTGAGAATGGTCACCAGCACAGATGCTAGGTAAGAAAAGAGTGGAAATACAGGTCAGACAGAATAGAGCAATCAAACTAAAATGCTAAAATACACTTGAGATTTGATTTGCTGGTTACAAAACTAAGAGCCTGCCTAAATGAGACGGGCCACCAGCATTAAAACTAGGTAGGAATAGAGTATAAATACAAGTCAGACAGAGTAATCACAACATGTTGAAATACACTTGAGATTTGAGCTGCTGGTTGAAGGAATAGCAGCCTAGCTAGGTGAGACGGGTCGCCAGCATAGAAATCATGCAAGAAAAGGGGGGAAATAAGGGTCAGGCAGAATAGAGCAATCCAATTAGTATGTAGGAATATACTTGAAATTTGAGCTGCTAGTTAAAGAACTAGTAGCCTGGCAAGGTGAGACAGGTCACTAGGATAGAAACTAGGCAGGAAAAAGAGTAGAAATAAGGGTCAGACAGAATAGAGCAATCATATTAGTATATTGACATAGACTTCAAATTTGATCAGCTGGTTGCAGATCTAGCAGTCTGGCTAGGTGAGACAGGTCACCAGTATAGAAGCTAGACATGAAAAGAGGGGAAATACAGGTCAGAGAGAATAGAGCAGTTACATGGATATGGTGAAATAAACTTGAGGTTTGAGCTGCTGGTTGAAGAACTAGCAGGCTAGCTAGGAGAGACAGGTCACCAGCACAGAAGCAAGGCAGAAAAAGTGTGGAAATACAGGTCAGACAGAATAGAACATTCACACTGGTATGTTGAAATACACTTGAGATTTAAGCTTCAGGTGGAAGAACTAGCAGCCTGGCTAGGTAAGACAGGTCACCTGCACAGAGGCTAGGCAGGAAAAGACTGGAAATAAAGATCATACAGAATAAAGCAGTCACATTGGAACTTTCAAATTTTTTTCTTTGACCAACAAAGTTCCTTGCAGATGAAAAGGACACAAAATACTCCATTTGGAGCTAAAGCTTCAAATTACAAAATTCCCCTAGAAAATTTGTGCGCACACAAAACTTCTGGTCTACGTGCTTTTACCTTCATCTTGATCTAGAAAATCCCTTACTAAATGATCACTGCTTAACGTTGACACCCCTGACTTCTGTGGAAGTGAACAGAAATTGATATGCCTAACATTTCCCATTGTTTCAGATAATGAGTCTTGAAGTAAGCATCTCATCTTAAGCAAAGATAGCGCAAAGGGACGTGTGTTGAAGGGGCCACTATGTAAAAATGTAATAAATGATGGCATATCACACTCTCCTCCCACCACAACTATTGCGGTCCCTTTTCCAAACCATTTAAAGTTAAATCTTAAGGAAATCTATTGTATAACTTAATCTAAACTGTTGTTAACTTTCATTTTCGTAAAATATACACTTTCCACATAAAGCAATTTCATCTAGAGTCCTGTTTAGATCTGGATATATATTGAGAGTTGATCAGCTTCTCAGTAAACACACAGTTGATTGACACCCTACATTCTAAACACAATAACAAATAATCTGGCATGGTGCATTTTAGGTAAACATTGATTTTGCGTCATTTCATCTTGCGTATTCTAACTATACATAATTCCATTCTCATGCACAGAAAATACAAAAAATGTTTTATGATTAATTAAATGTTTCCAATTTTGTGGGACATACAAGTTATAAAATGATTCATTTTTATATAATCCATTCATTCGTTAATAAAACTTGACTTGATAGTAAGAATCAGACAAAAGAAAACCAAAGAGATAAAACAGATCACACAATATTTGTATAAAATATACGGATGTATACAGATAAGTAAATTGGATAAACAGCAGTGTTCAAGATGGACAACAATATGGCACACAAACATTGTTCAAGATAGCAGATGAACAAACAAGTAGGACGAGGATACACACAAACACACACACATGAACAGAAAAGTATGCATTATGTAGAACTAGGGAAAATGTAGATACTAGAAAATCAGTCAAATGGACCCGTGTATCATCAATTATGAGTGATGAAATGGTATATGTGATGAAAAAAAGAATTTTAATTGAAACATGCTAAGAAGTCAAGTCAAATATTTCCTTCGTTATGAGGAAAATATTCCTGATATTGTAAGAGAAATTAAATTAAAGAAAAATGTCATAGTAAGAAATAGTTGCCAAAGATGGTGAAAGACCTTATTTCAGAGTCTATTAAGGCGGGTTAACGCGGTCGAACAGTTCGTCGAACGCGGTTCGACAGACAAGTGTTTGAAGTGATGTTCGAACATGTGGACCCCATATGGTGACCTTATGCAGTTTGACAAGCAGGTTTGAAAACCGGGTTCGACGAACCCGCTTCAGACTAAACTGGAATCTATGTCTTTAGAAGAAATAATGAGGACAGAAGGCAAATGTTATATACGTTGCAGATGTGTGCAAGAATCTGTTTTTCAAACTTCGTAGATCAGACGCTAGATGGCGCTTACTCTCTCTGGACTAGGATGCGATGCGGTAAAAATTGCAACAACTATTGAAAAACAAAACATTTGCCAAGGCTTAGAGTTAAGAAAATTAATGTGGGAGAGGTTCACAAGAACAGCAATGTTATAGTAAATAATCTAAATTAAAAATTAACTAATTTCTCTTAATTATTTAACCATCGAAGAGAATGAGAGATACAACTTAATTAATGTCTTAATGTACGATAAGTATGAATTAGGAGAGAGAGAGAGAGAGAGAGAGAGAGAGAGAGAGAGAGAGAGAGAGAGAGAGTGAGTCTCTCTTGGTAAGATAGGGAAACATACATACATATAAATTTAATAACATATCACTCTTCTATCATAATATATAATTTGGCAACTCTCCAAAGCGAAAAAAGAAAAACACACACAAAAAAGGTTACATAAATCACTTCATAATAAACATTTTCTAAAATTCCATTTTGCTTTATGATATAAAAAAATACGACCTATTGTACTTACACAGTCCAGTACATTTTCCTCAGTGCCAACAAGCACCATGTAGCCGGCTATTTATGATGTCTAAAAGTCATGTCACACCACTCCGGCCTTATGTGATTTCTCTGTCTCCCGAATGAATATTTGAAATCAGACTTTTCAGCCTTAATGCTCTTGTGAATGAAAAGCCTTTAATACAAGCGGATTCGAATGTGAGGTCATGAAGTTTTGTGATGAATTATTCTGTATACAGAGAGAGAGAGAGAGAGAGAGAGAGAGAGAGAGAGAGAGAGAGAGAGAGAGAGAGAGAGAGAGAGAGAATGCTGAATTATTATTACGGTAATTTATAAAACTGGGGACACAATAGAAGAGAGAGAGAGAGAGAGAGAGAGGAGAGAGAGAGAGAGAGAGAGAGAGAGAGAGAGAGAGAGAGAGAGAGAGAGAGAATGAATCATTATTACGGTAATTTATGAAAACTGGGGACACGAGAGAGAGAGAGAGAGAGAGAAGAGAGAGAGAGAGAGAGAGAGAGAGAGAGAGAGAGAGAGAGAATGAATTATTACGGTAATTTATGAAAACTGGGGACACGAGAGAGAGAGAGAGAGAGAGAGAGAGAGAGAGATTATTTTGTAAAATAGGGTTAAACGAGAGAGAGAGAGAGAGAAAGAGAGAGAGAGAGAGAGAGAGATTATCATGTAAAAAAAAAAAAAAGAGAGAGAGAGAGAGAGAGAGAGAGAGAGAGAGAGAGAGAGAGAGAGAGAGAGAGATTATCATGTAAAAAAGAGAGAGAGAGAGGAGAGAGAGAGAGAGAGAGAGAGAGAGAGAGAGAGAGAGAGAGAGAGAGAGAGAGAGAGAGAGAGTTTTGTATTGCTATCATCTATCAAGAAGTGTTCAAAATTTGTGTGAGTGGTAGACGGTGCATGATTGCTTTGAGACAATAAAAACATCTGATAACAAAGACAAACGAACAATAAAGCACTCAAATGTCTCACCAAGTAAATCAACCAACTGAAAAATCAAATCATTTCTATATGACCACTTTCAGTTGATTAAAAGCCAAACAATACAAGATTATTTAAAAAAAAAAAATGAACAAGTTCAGGATCGTATCATACATGTATCAGCTTTTCAATCGAAGTACTCTAGACGGACATAGATATAAAACAAAATATTGGCTATAAACTGGGCCTATTATGGTTACCAGATGTATGATGTTTTTTCTATATGTAAGTATTTGGGGACAGTAGCATGTAGCATTGAAGATATGAATAATATCTTAATAATTTCATGTCTCATGAATTGAGGCTATTATGGGTACCAGATGTATGATGTTTTTTCTATGATAATATATGTAAGTATTTGGGACAGTAGCATGTAGCATTGAAGATATGAATAACAACTTAATAATTTCTGGTTTTATGAATTCAATTGGATCACAAAATTAGTAGTTATTGGGAACAATAGTCTGTAGTCTTGAATATACAAATAATAATTCAATAATTTCATGAATTATTAATTAATTTTGATTATAAAAAGGGTAGTTATTGGGCAAAATAGTTATAGCCTTGAATATGTTAATATTATTTAACAATTTAATGTTTTATGAATTAATTTGACTTACAAATCATAGTTATAGCCTTGAATATGTTAATATTATTTAACAATTTAATGTTTTATGAATCAATTTGGATTACAAATTAATTGGATTACAATTAATTATGGCAATTTACGATTAAAAACATAACCAAAACTTATATAAAAATTTTTAAAAATAAATATTCGTCCGTCTAGAGCCAACACAAACATGTGCATTGAAAACTAATCTAGCTTCTGAAACACGCACACAAACACACACACACACAAACGAATGCACACTTCTCCAAGTGCTTGCGGGCATGCAATGATAAGTTCTCATTTCCTCATGATTAGTTTCTAAACAATATTATCTCTAAGGTGTTCTTTGCATTTCGATTCCTGATAACAATTTAAGGTTAATTATCTTTTTATGCCATAACAGTCTCTTTCAAATGAGGTCGAATACATTTTTTAATATATTTGAAAACGTAAGTAAATTATTGAAAAAATTAAAAAAAATAATTTTGTGTAATAATCAACTCAATATTTTTTTTTAAATTCTTTTCAAGTATGGCATGTATATAACACGTAACAATTAGACGTACACATATGTTATTTATTTTAATTAATACGTAATGGCATACATACAAAATCTACCAATTGATCAGAACACCTTCAGTAATACTAACTTTCCACTGAAATGCAACAGGCAAAGGAACTTGCAAAAATATGAAGCTGTTTTGATGCAAAGCTTTAGGCAAACACAAATAATATCAAGCTTTGCTTTGGTTAGGCAATCCAACCTTGCTTTTGGTTAGGCAATCCAAGCTTGCTTTGGTTAGGCAATCCAAGCTTTGCTTTTGGTTAGGCAATCCAAGCTTGCTTGGGTTGGGCAATACAAGTTTTACTTTGGTTGGGCAATCCAAGCTTTGCTTTGGTTAGGCAATCCAAGCTTGCTTTGGTTAGGCAATCCAAGCTTTGCTTTTGGTTAGGCAATCCAAGCTTTGCTTTTGGTTAGGCAATCCATGCTTTGCTTTGGTTAGGCAATCCAAGCTGCGCTTTGGTTAGTCAATCCAAGCTGTGCTTTGGTTAGGCAATCCATGCTTTGCTTTAGTTAGGCAATCCAAGCTTTGCTTTGGTTAGGCAATGCAAGCTATGCTTTGGTTAGGCAATCCAAGCTGTGCTTTGGTTAGGCAATTCAAGCTGTGCTTTGGTTAGGCAATCCAAGCTTTACTTTGGT
>NC_090728.1:194613205-194615705 GCF_036898095.1 Palaemon carinicauda | reverse complement strand
GCATATCAACCACTATCATAAACTGAAGAATAATATTTAATATTCAATATTTACTTCACAATAAAAATACAACGTAATCATCGTAAAGAGATCTAAAAACTTCAGCCTTGATTAACACAACTTTAAATTCCTTAACTTTCTGTTTTCCTAAACTTTTTAGATACGATTTCAAATCTCGTATTAATTAGATTTTTGATACTGTAATTCAGTTAAAACCTACACATATTTAACAATTAATTTGTTTTCAACAATTTAGAAATTTAAAATTAACTAAAAAATCGAATATTTTTTTTGTGATAATTTAACTATAATCAATTTTCTTTAGTGAGGCAGATTTGCACCGACTCGCAGGGGTGCCCTTTTTGCTCGAAAGGTTTTCTGATCGCTGATTGATTGGACAAGATAATTCTAACCAATCAGCGATCAGGAAACTTTTCTGAGCTAAAAGGGCACCCCTGCAAGTACTTTTCTTAAATTTAACAAGTAATTCTTTAAAACAATTTAACTTGTATTTTTTAAAATTAAATTTAACAAGTACTTTTTTAAATTTGACAAGTAATTCTTTAAAACAATATAACTATTTATTTTATTAAATTTAACAAGTACTTTTATTAAATTTGACCAGTAATTCCTTGAAACAATTTCACTGGTAATTATTTTCCGACAATTTAACAAGTATATTCTTTCAACAAAAAATATATTCAGTGATGTACCATTTGGCGTTTTATTCAGCGCAAGTTTATAAAAAACTACGTTATGATCATAATACAGTTCTTCGTTAACATAAGAAAAATAAAAGACAGAATAATAATGTAGGGATGGAAAACAAGACCCAAAATCACATCTTCAGGCCGGGAGCACACTAGCGACTCTGTGGCGCCACAAAGCCACAGCATCGTGCGGCAGGGATGTGGTCTCCCATAGGTTTCCACTGTTTTCAAAGCCACGCCACGCCTGTGGCGAGGATGAGCGACAGAGAGCCACAGTCGCTTGCCACAATCGCTAGTTTGCGCGGCAAAACTTGAAAACAATGGAAACCTATGGGAGACCACATCCCCGCCACACGATGCTGTGGCTTTGTGGCGCCACAGAGCCGCTAGTGTGCTCCCGGCCTTAGTAGTTGTTACTCTCCTGATGCCAGAACATCTTAATGCCGGGAGCACACTAGCGACTCTGTGGCGCCACAAAGCCACAGCATCGTGTGGCGGGGATGTGGTCTCCCATAGGTTTCCATTGTTTTCAAGTTTTGCCGCGCAAACTAGCGACTGTGGCTCTCCGTCGCTCATTCCCCGCCACAGGCGTGGCGTGGGTTTGAAAACAATGGAAACTTATGGGAGACCACATCCCCGCCACACGATGCTGTGGCTTGTGGCGCCAAGAGTCGCTAGTGGGCTCCGGCCTTACTGTTAAGTAGAAGGAGAATTCTTTGTATCTTACTCTACCTCATTCCAGCACCGGGTTCCAGGAGCAATGAGGATCTTCTTGGTGTCATACATTTCGGTATTTACTGGCATCTATTTCCTAAATCCACTTGCGTATTTCCTTTAATGCCAACCATCATATATATATATATATATATATATATATATATATATATATATATATATATAAATAAAAAATATATGTATATATAAATATATATATATATATATATATATATATATATATATATATATATATATATACACATATATAAGTATATATATAAATAAGAAAAAATATATATATATATGTATATATATACATATATATAAATATACATATAGATATTTATATATATATATATATATATATATATATATATATATATATATATATATATATATATATATATATATATATATATATATAAATCATAATAAATACATAGCCGATCGTTTGTTAACACAGACCACAACATTACACACACACTCTCTCTCTCTCTCTCTCTCTCTCTCTCTCTCTCTCCTCTCTCTCTCTCTCTCTCTCTCTCTCTCTAGTTTTGTACAAACTAATTTAAAATCAAAATCTCATCTATTCAATTCGTTTAGTTTACAATGTATTCATCATCATCAACATCTCCTCCTACGCCTATTGAAGCAAAGGGCCCTCGGTTAGATTTCGCCAGTCGTCTCTATCTTGAGCTTCTAATTTTATACTTCTCCATTCATCATCTACTTCAGGTTTCATAGTCTTCAGCCATGTAGGCCTGGGTCTTCCAACTCTTCTACTGATTTGTGGAGCCCAGTTAAACGTTTAATGAATAGAAAAAAAAATAAAAATAAAATTACTATGGCATATTTTATCCAGTGCAAAAATGTCAGTAAAGAAACTATCAATTAATATAAAAAAAAATAACGTAAAATCAATCAAAACTTGTCTCAAACCAAACAATATCGAGAGAGAGAGAGAGAGAGAGAGAGAGAGAGAGAGAGAGAGAGAGAAGAGTGTTACAAGGCGTTACAAGGATTTTGGATGTCTCAAAGACTTTTTAGTCCATCCGCGGAGACTTTAAAGCATT
>NC_090728.1:194598487-194612705 GCF_036898095.1 Palaemon carinicauda | reverse complement strand
ATAAAAATAACTTAGACTAAAGATATAAAATCTAGAAAAGAATTATAGACGATAAAAGGGAAAATCAGGATAAAAATCTAAATAACAGAAGATAAAAGAGAAAATCACAGACTCCAAGGAAGAATAAAAAGGGAAAAAAATCACAAGATACAATTGAAAATCACAGACTCCAGAGAATAAAAAAAAAGAAATTACAAGATAGAATTGAAAATCACAGACTCCAGAGAATAAAAAATAAAAAAAATCACAAGATAGAATTGAAAATCACAGACTCTAGAGAATAAAAAACAAAAAAATTACAATATAGAATTGAAAATCACAGAATCCAGAGAAGAATAAAAAAAAATAAAATTACAAATGATAAAATTGGAAATCAGATTAAAAACGAAATAAATCACTGAAGACAAGTGAAATTAACAGACTCCACAGAAGAATAAAAACCAAAAAAAAAAAAAAAATCACAAATGTTAAAATTGGAAATCAGATCAAAACCGAAATAAATCACGGAAGATAGAAGTCAAAATATCAGGCTACACATCAGAATAAAAACGAAAAAATCACGAAAAATAACATTGAGAATCACAGGCTGTAGAGAGGCCCCCCCCCCAAAAAAAAAAACACCAAGAAAAAGCGCAGGAATTTTCAATGGAGAAAATGACCCACTCACGAGTCCCCATTGTTCCCAAATCCTCCTTGACATCCGTCCCTTATCCTTGGGATTCCCAGAGCTCATCCTCATGACCTACCTGACGCAAATCCCCATGAGTGTAATCCTCACAATGAGAGAGAGAGAGAGAGAGAGAGAGAGAGAGAGAGAGAACCATGGATGTTCTTATCTTTGTCTCATTGGTCTTTGTTACTATTCGGAAAGATGATAATGGAACCTGGATTGAGAGAGAGAGAGAGAGAGAGAGAGAGAGAGAGAGAGAGAGAGAGAGCCATGACTGTTCTTATCTTTGTCTCATTGGTCTTTGTTACTATTCGGAAAGATGATATTAAAACCTGGAGAGAGAGAGAGAGAGAGAGAGAGAGAGAGAGAGAGAGAGAGATGGCTGTTCTTTTTTCCTCTGCCTCATTAATCATCGTTACTGTTCTGAATAATGACATTAGAACATGGCTTTATACGAGGATTGAATAACGTAGGTAAATATTTGCTACGAGAGAGAGAGAGAGAGAGAGAGAGAGAGAGAGAGAGAGGCAAACTTATTTAGTTCCAATTTTTTTTCCACGAAACTTGACACTCATAATTTTGTTTAAAGGCCACTCATGAATGAGAGAGGCATTGAATAACGTAGGTAAATATTTGCTACGAGAGAGAGAGAGAGAGAGAGAGAGAGAGAGAGAGAGGCTGCTTAACTGGATTAATTTTGTTTTTATCGCAAGTAGCGAAACAAACTTATTTAGTCCCAATTGTTTTTTCCACGAAACTAGACACTCATACTTTTGTTTAAAGGCCACTCATGATTGGCAGAGGCAAGGTACAGGACAATGTCCTGGAGACTAAACAAACAAACAAAAGATCATTGCCCAAGCATTCTCTAGGACCAGGGAGGGCCAGGCAATGGATACTGATGACTCAGCAGGTAGACCTATAGGTTCCCCCAAACGTCACACACCCTTAGCTCATAAAAATGGCTAGAAACTATATAGCATGTGCTGATCTCGAACCCCAGTCCAAGAGATTTCCAGGCAGTGACGTTTACAATATATGTGGGGTAGATGTTTTCTCATTAATTCAAGGTTGCATATTTCTTTTTGCAACCTGGACGTCATTGAGCATTCAGCCTTTTTTTGGAATTACATCAACCTTAATTACGTCCGCCAACGAAGCTGGAAGGAGGTTATGTTTTTACCCCGTTTGTGTGTTTTTATGTGTGTGTGTTTGATCATGAACAGCTTCCTGGCCATAATTTTAATCGTAGATTAATGAAACTTGCCGAATTACTTGGTATGTAAAAGCTGGAATTGATGAAATTTTGGAAGGTCAAGGTCAAAGGTCAAGGTCAAGGTAAAAAAATGTCCAATTCACGGGATCAGACATAAGTTAGACATCGTTGCCAGAGATGTAAAAGCTGGAATTGATGAAATTTCCGAAGGTCAAGGTCAAAGGTCAAGGTCAAGGTAAAAAAATGTCCAATTCACGGGATCAGACATAAGTTAGACATCGTTGTCAGAGATGTAAAAGCTGGAATTGATGAAATTTCAGAAGGTCAAGGTCAAAGGTCAAGGTAAAAAAAAAATGTCCAATTCACGTGATCAGCCATAAGTTAGACATCGTTGTCAGAGATGTAAAAGCTGGAATTGATGAAATTTCCAGAGGTCAAGGTCAAAGGTCAAGGTACAAAAAAATGTCCAATTCACGGGATCAGGCATAAGTTAGACATCGTTGTCAGAGATGTAAAAGCTGGAATTGATGAAATTTCGGAAGGTCAAGGTCAAGGTAAAAAAAAGTCCAATTCACGGGATCAGCCATAAGTTAGACATCGTTGTCAGAGATGTAAAAGCTGGAATTGATGAAATTTCGGAAGGTCAAGGTCAAAGGTCAAGGTCAAGGTAAACAAAATGTCCAATTCACGGGATCAGCCATAAGTTAGACATCGTTGTCAGAGATGTAAAAGCTGGAATTGATGAAATTTCCGAAAGTCAAGGTCAAAGGTCAAGGTCAAGGTAAAAAAAATGTCCAATTCACGGGATCAGCCATAAGTTTGACATCGTTGTCAGAGATGTAAAAGCTGGAATTGATGAAATTTCGGAAGGTCAAGGTCAAAGGTCAAGGTCAAGGTAAAAAAAATGTCCAATTCACGGGATCAGCCATAAGTTAGACATCGTTGTCAGAGATGTAAAAGCTGGAATTGATGAAATTTCAGAAGGTCAAGGTCAAGGTAAAAAAAATGTCCAATTCACGGGATCAGCCATAAGTTAGACATCGTTGTCAGAGATGTAAAAGCTGGAATTGATGAAATTTCCGAAAGTCAAGGTCAAGGTAAAAAAAATGTCCAATTCACGGGATCAGCCATAAGTTAGACATCGTTGTCAGAGATGTAAAAGCTGGAATTGATGAAATTTCCGAAAGTCAAGGTCAAGGTAAAAAAAATGTCCAATTCACGGGATCAGCCATAAGTTAGACATCGTTGTCAGAGATGTAAAAGCTGGAATTGATGAAATTTCGGAAGGTCAAGGTCAAGGTAAAAAAAATGTCCAATTCACGGGATCAGCCATAAGTTAGACATCGTTGTCAGAGATGTAAAAGCTGGAATTGATGAAATTTCGGAAGGTCAAGGTCAAAGGTGAAAAAAATGTCCAATTCACGGGGTCAGCCATAAGTTAGACATCGTTGTTAGAGATGTAAAAGCTGGAATTGATGAAATTTCCAAACGTCAAGGTCAAAGGGCAAGGTCAAGGTAAAAAAAATATTCCAATTCACGGGATCAGCCATAAGTTAGACATCGTTGTCAGAGATGTAAAAGCTGGAATTGATGAAATTTCAGAAGGTCAAGGTCAAGGTAAAAAAAATGTCCAATTCACGGGATCAGCCATAAGTTAGACATCGTTGTCAGAGATGTAAAAGCTGGAATTGATGAAATTTCGGAAGGTCAAGGTCAAGGTAAAAAAAATGTCCAATTCACGGGATCAGCCATAAGTTAGACATCGTTGTCAGAGATGTAAAAGCTGGAATTGATGAAATTTCGGAAGGTCAAGGTCAAGGTAAAAAAAATGTCCAATTCACGGGATCAGCCATAAGTTAGACATCGTTGTCAGAGATGTAAAAGCTGGAATTGATGAAATTTCGGAAGGTCAAGGTCAAAGGTGAAAAAAATGTCCAATTCACGGGGTCAGCCATAAGTTAGACATCGTTGTTAGAGATGTAAAAGCTGGAATTGATGAAATTTCCAAACGTCAAGGTCAAAGGGCAAGGTCAAGGTAAAAAAAATATTCCAATTCACGGGATCAGCCATAAGTTAGACATCGTTGTCAGAGATGTAAAAGCTGGAATTGATGAAATTTCAGAAGGTCAAGGTCAAGGTAAAAAAAATGTCCAATTCACGGGATCAGCCATAAGTTAGACATCGTTGTCAGAGATGTAAAAGCTGGAATTGATGAAATTTCGGAAGGTCAAGGTCAAGGTAAAAAAAATGTCCAATTCACGGGATCAGCCATAAGTTAGACATCGTTGTCAGAGATGTAAAAGCTGGAATTGATGAAATTTCGGAAGGTCAAGGTCAAGGTAAAAAAAATGTCCAATTCACGGGATCAGCCATAAGTTAGACATCGTTGTCAGAGATGTAAAAGCTGGAATTGATGAAATTTCGGAAGGTCAAGGTCAAAGGTGAAAAAAATGTCCAATTCACGGGGTCAGCCATAAGTTAGACATCGTTGTTAGAGATGTAAAAGCTGGAATTGATGAAATTTCCAAACGTCAAGGTCAAAGGGCAAGGTCAAAGTAAAAAAAATATTCCAATTCACGGGATCAGCCATAAGTTAGACATCGTTGTCAGAGATGTAAAAGCTGGAATTGATGAAAATTCGGAAGGTCAAGGTCAAAGGTCAAGGTAAAAAATATATTCCAATTCACATGATCAGCCATAAGTTAGACATCGTTGTCAAAGTGACTTCTAACTTCATTCATATCTTAATGTATGAAAATCCAGCCCAGTTAATAATGTTAAGGTCAAATGTCAAGGTCAAGCAAAAGGTCGAGAAATAGTCTGTCGCGGCGGAGGTCTGCGCTCTACTGAGTGCCCCTCTAGTTTTCAATATTTTGTCAAAACTGACTCTCATTTCTTTACTACACACACACATATATATATATATATATATATACACATATATATATATAAATATATATATATATATATATATATAAAACAGTAGAATAAACTAAATATATCGCTAACAATCACAGTGTATCAAAGGAACACATAAATTAACTATACTCAATTTTTTTTAATGAGACGCATTTGCACCGACTCGCAGCGGTGTCCTTTTAGCTCGGAAAAGTTTCCTGCTATCTGATTGGTTAGAGTTATCTTGTCCAACCAATCAGCGATCAGGAAACTTTTCCGAGCTAAATGGGCATCCCTGCCAGTCGGTGCAAATCTGCCTCACTAAAAAGAATTGACTATAGTGGGACACTCAGTAGAACGCAGATCTCCAGCGGTAGCTTATTTCTCGACCTTTAGCTCGACCTTGACCTTTGACTTTCAACATGTTTTAATTGGCGTGGATTTTCATACACTCAAATAGGAACCTGGTTAGGTGAATTGGACATTTGGCTTGACTTTGACCTTGACCTTTGACCTTGACCTTCCAAAATTTTATCATTTCCAGCATTTTACGTAACAGTTAATCCCTGCAAGTTTCATTACTCTATGATTAAAATTGTGGCCAGGAAGCTGTTCACAAACAAACACACACAAAGAGGGGCGAAAACATAACCTTCCAATTTCGTTGGCAGAGGTAATAAGTTAATCAAATCATTAATAATGAGCGACCCAGTAAATAATTAGAGTTATTTAAGCAATTTTTAATTGGCAGGCTAATTAATCGCGAATTCAGGAAATGAAGTTTTCAGACTTTTCAAGTTAAGATAATCACGAAAAAAACATGGCTGTCTTAAAAAAAAAAAAAAAAAAAAAAAAAAAAAAAAAAAAAAATCTCATACACATTTTTAAGGTTCAGGATTTACCAACCAATTTATTTCCACGTATTAATCACATCTATTAATTCATGAAGTAACATTCACATAATGTTTACTCTAATCTTGGGTAGTGCCATAGCCTCTGTACCATGGTCTTCCACTGTCCTGGGTAGTTCTCTTGCTCGAGGGTACACTCAGGCACACTATTCTATCTACTTTCTCTTCTTCTTGTTTTGTTGAAGTTTTTATAGTTTATATAGGAACAATTTAAATGTTGTTACTATTCTTTAAAATATTTAATTTTTCCTTGTTTCCTTTCCTCACTGTGCTATTTTCCCTGTTGGGGCCACTGGGCTTATAGCATCCTGCTTTTCCAACAAGGGTTGTAGCTTAGCATTTAATTTATTTTAATGTTATTATTCTTTAAAATATTTAATTTTTCCTTGTTTCCTTTCCTCACTGGGCTATTTTCCCTGTTGGGGCCACAAGGCTTTTAACATCCTGCTTTTCCAACTAGGGTTGTAGCTTAGCCTTTAATTTATTTTAATGTTACTATTCTTTAAAGTATTTAATTTTTCCTTGTTTCCTTTCCTTACTGTGCTATTTTCCCTGTTGGGGCCCCTGGGTTTATAGCATCCTGCTTTTCCAACTAGGGTTGTAGCTTAGCATTTAATTTATTTTAATGTTACTATTCTTTAAAATATTTAATTTTTCCTTGTTTCCTTTCCTTACTGTGCTATTTTCCCTGTTGGGGCCCCTGGGTTTATAGCATCCTGCTTTTCCAACTAGGGTTGTAGCTTAGCATTTAATTTATTTTAATGTTACTATTCTTTAAAATATTTAATTTTTCCTTGTTTCCTTGTTTCTTTTCCTCACTGGGATATTTTCCTTGTTGGGGCCATAGCTTAGCATTTAATAATAATAATAATAATAATAATAATAATAAAATAATAATAATAAAAATAATAATAATAATACAGACTCTCAATGGATAAAATAAACAAACAAATGCAAGCAAATACAAGATAATTAACCCTAATTTTCTCTGAACTCAGTGAGAGAGGCAATTGAACTCAAAAAGCTTTTAAAATCAGCTCTTCAAGCATTCCTCTTCATTAGCAGCAAGCATTAAAACATTCTCTCTCTCTCTCTCTCTCTCTCTCTCTCTCTCTCTCTCTCTCATTTGCAATCTGTTTGGGCCATCTAATTTGGTTACCAGATTTCATCATTAATTTATATTTTGTGGAAATACACCTCAAATGGAAGGACTGTTTACGCCGTCTCTCTCTCTCTCTCTCTCTCTCTCTCTCTCTCTCAGTATATTATTTCATTATCTTTAATGGATTTTGTGTCCCGATTATATAGTCTCTCTCTCTCTCTCTCTCTCTCTCTCTCTCAGTAAATTATTTCACTATCTTTAATGGATTTTGTGTCCCAATTATAGTCTCTCTCTCTCTCTCTCTCTCTCTCTCTCTCTCTCTCAATAAATTATTTCACCATCTTTAATGGATTTTGTGTCCCAATTATATAGTCTCTCTCTCTCTCTCTCTCTCTCTCTCTCTCTCACTTACAAACATGTGCGTATAATCATACTTAGATACCAGGCAGTTGCTTGCTTAAGGTTTAAAGGCCGCTCACGAATTGCCCTATCAAGCGGCACAATGCCCTAGAGACTGACAATATTATATATGATCAGCGCTCATCACCCCCTCTCCACTTAAGCTAGGACCAAGGAGGGCCAGGCAATGGCTGCTGATGACTCACCAGATAGACCTATAGGCCCCCCAAACACTCACTCTTAGCTCACAAGAATGTTGAGGTTGTAGCGACCAAAGGAGCGAACGAGTTTGATAGGGATTCGAACCTTCAGTCTGGCAATCACCCGGCAAGGACACTACCACCAGGCCATCACAACATATGAATGATTCTTCAGTAGATAAATTATCTATATAAAGATATATATATATATATATATATATAATATGTATATATATATATATATATATATATATTCCTTCCTAAGTAGTGATTCTTTAACGGGGACAAAGTCTTTGTGTACCACCATGATCACCAAAACAATATTGGTCAGGGTCACCTATACTAGGTTGGTTTGCTCCGGTTGATTAGACTAAAGTCTCCCACCATCATCAATCCACAGTGGGGCCAGCGAGGTGATGAAATCTGGCCAAACACCAAGCATGAATAGGGACATGTCTAGAGCCTTTGTCTTACAGTGGAAGAGAAACAATAGCATTTATTTATTTATATATATATATATATATATATATATACATATATATATATATATATATACAGTATATATACATATATACAGTATATATATATATATATATATATTATATATACATATATATATATATATATACACACATATATACACACACACATATATATATACATATATTGTGTCATTTCCCTAACAGAGGGTGGCTCCAGAAAAGTACAAATGTAACTGCCACATTCAACTTTAGCCTGCGTGCCATAGAACAAAACCACCTAACAGTAAAACTCCCAAATTACAAGTCAATTAACAGAGCTTCACAAAGTCTCCTCAGTAGCTTGTTGAACCGCTAACACACACTGCGCAATTCGCTCATTTCTTACAAGCAGTGACTGATACGCTAATTGGACATCACATACATATGTATATATACATACATATATGTTTATGCACATATATATATATATATATATATGCATATATATATATGCATATATGTGTATATATGTATATAAAAACAACGATACTTGAAAAATAATAATTCTTTAAAATGGAAAAAATTCGATCTTTTTAATAATGCTTAAAAATACCGTCATCATAATTGGATACCTGACTCGGATACCGCCCTAAGAGAGAGAGAGAGAGAGAGAGAGAGAGAGAGAGAGAGAGAGAGACTGTGTAACCCATCCTCTTTTAATTAAGAGGAAAAGTTGAATGGAATCAGTTACCATCCAACCAGCTTTCAGAAAAAAAAAAATGAATTACCCTCCCTGGAGGAAAAGCTAGAGGGAGAGGAGGGGCCGTAAGGAGGAGAAGGAGAAGGAGATGGAGTCCTGTTTTTGGGGATTTTGCTAAATAAAGCATAGATAATTAACGTTAATTAACTGACGTAAATCTGCTCGTTAAAGTTAACAACAATATGTTGTGTTGTGCAATCCAGATCCAAATGGCAGAGGCAAGGGACAGTGACAATGCCTGAGAGACTGAGCAATATATACGTATGATCAGCGCCCAAGTTAGGACCAGGGAGGGCCAGGCAATGGCTGCTCGTGACTAGGCAAGTAGCCCTATAGGATACCCCCATACCCCCATTCCATATTCACAAGGATTTTAGGTTTAAAGGTGTCTCATGAATGGCTGAGGCAAGGGACAGTGACATTACCCTATCAAGCAACACAATGCCCTAGAGACTGACCACATATACATATGATCAGCATTGAAGCCCACTCTCCACCCAAACTAGGACCAAGGAGGGCCAGGCAATGGCTGTTGATGACTCAGCAGACAGACCTATTGGTTCCCCCCAAAACACCTCGTTCTTAGCTCACAAGGATGGTGAGGTTGCAGCGACCAGAGGAACTAACGAGTTTGAGCAAGATTCGAACCCCAGTCTGGCGATCACCAGTCAAGGACGTTACTATTTAGGCCAAAATTAGTGAGAACTTTTTATCTAGGGCTCGAACTCCCGGGGGGGGGGGGGGGTTGCTGTTGTCTGATTGGTAACCTCTCTGCCTGGTGTTTGCCAGTTGGGGGTTCAAGTCCCACTCAGACTCGTTAGTGCCATTAGTGTCTGCAACCTTACCATCCTTGTGAGCTAAGGTTGGGGGGTTTGGGGAGCCTATAGGACTATCTGCTGAGTCATCAGCAGCCACTGCCTGGTCCTCCTTGGTCCTAGCTTTGGTGGAAAGGAGGCTTGGGCGCTGATCATATATGGTCAGTCTCTAGGGCATTGTCCTAATTGCTAGGGCAATATCACTATCCCTTGCCTTTGCCATTCATGAGCGACCTTTAAAACCTTTAAACAGCAAATCACGAGACAGACTTTACCAATATCCCCTATTTGGGTCCACTATGAACAATAGCTAAACATTAATGAATGATTTGAAGATCTCTGGCATCCTGACATCGAAGGTCATTGACGCCTATATCGTTTATTATAAAGAAAGATCCAAAGAATATTCAATTAAAACCGGAAAACTTAATGTCTATTTTAGTTTATATATGACATATCTGTTTTGTCGTTGTTAATAGTTTATATAGGACATATCTGTTTTGACGTTGTTAATAGTTTATATAGGACATATCTGTTTTTGACGTTGTTAATAGTTTATATAGGACAGTGGTTCCCAACCTGGGAGAAATTTGAAGCTACCAGGGGGGAAATAATTACTCTACCGACTAACTAAAGAATATCAGATGTATTTTATTATGTCTGAGAGAGAGAGAGAGAGAGAGAGAGAGAGAGAGAGAGAGAGAGATACACTGGTGCACAAGAAGCAGCCTCAACCTTCTCACTAATTCAATTTTGAAGTAGAAGAATAAACAGAAGTCCTTTTATTTTGTCACTAGCCGGTCTCTATGGCTATGCAGTTAGTTGTTACTAACCGCTCTCTATCCATTTTACTCTGTAACTATTTTTTTATCAGTATATTTGTATAATGGAAAATAAATGAGTAAGTCGTCACAGTGTGTTTCAACTACTCTTTCCCTCATACACATGAAGGGGAAAATCTGGAGGGTTGCACTGGATGCAGGGGGGGAAATGACAGGAAAAAGGTTGGGAACCACTGATATAGGACATATCTGTTTTGACGTTGTTACTGTTTTAGAGTGATTTATTGTTAACTTGTTCTCATCATTTATTTATTTCCTTATTTCCTTTCTTCACTGGGCTATTTATCCCTATTGGAGCCCTTGGGGTTATAGCATCTTGCTTTTCCAACTAGGGTTGTAGCTTGGCTAACAATAATAATAATAATAATAATAATAATAATAATAATAATGATAATAATAAAGAAGACCTGCTTCTGATATAAATTTAAAAATGCCACTATATCTTTACTCTTAATTCCCACTCACTAACAACTTCAGTTTCATTATCTTAACTACTTAATCTAATCTCGAATTACAGGGCAATGCTTAAATTCACAAATTACTGAGTTATATTTAATTCCTCAGAAAAGCATTTTGATAAGTCCCTATTCGAACACTAAAAACAAAAATATTGTAGTAACTAGAGGGGCACTCAGTAGAGCGCAGACCTCCGCTGCGGCAGCTTATTTCTCGACCTTTTGCTCGACCTTGACCTTGATCTTTGACCTTTACAGGTATTAATTGGCGTGGATTTTCATACACTCAAATGTGAACCAAGTTTTGAAGTCTTTGTGACAACGATGTCCAAAACCTGCGGCAGCTTATTTCTCAACCTTTTGCTCGACCTTGACCTTGATCTTTGACCTTAACATGTATTAACAGGCGTGGATTTTCATACACTCAAATGTGAACCAAGTTTGAAGTCTCTGTGACAATGATGTCCAAACTTATGGCTGATTACGTGACTTGGACATTTTGCTTGACTGTGACCCTGACCTTTAACCTTAACCTTCCAAAATTTGATCATTTCCAGTGTTTTACATAACAGTTAATCCCTGCAAGTTTCGTTACTCTACGATTAAAACTGTGGCTAGGAAGCCGTTCACAAACAAAAATACACAAACAGGGGCGAAAACATAACCTTCAAATTTCGTTGGCGGGGGTAATAAGTTAACCAAATAATTAATAATGACCAACGATTAAAATTGTGGTCAGGAAGCTGTTCACAAACAAACATACAAAAATGGGGTAAAACACAGTATGCATTTGTGATAACTACAGTTTATAATTGAAAACGGAATTCAAAATACCAAAATACGTTTGCCTTTGGACAAGGGTCTAAAAACATGTGGCTGCATACAGTACGTTGAGCGTGATAGAGACAGATGTACTCGTAGTAAAATCAGACTATTTTGTGCTGAAATAAATGGAAACTTCAGACAATGTAAAATGACTTAATTCGCTGGATAATATTTGATTTAAGTATTAAAATTGATGCAATTTTCGATAGTACGAGTTGAAACACAAGAGAGAGAGAGAGAGAGAGAGAGAGAGAGAGAGAGAGAGAGAATAGTTTAAGCCACTAATAAAAGGAAACACTTTATGAAAATAATGCAATTTCTGAAAGCATGTTCTGAGAGAGAGAGAGAGAGAGAGAGAGAGAGAGAGAGAGAGAGAGAATAGTTTAAGCCAGGAATAAATAAAAAGAAACACTTTATGAAAATAATGCAATTTCTGAAAGTATGTTCTGACACGAGAGCGAGAGAGAGAGAGAGAGAGAGAGAGAATAGTTTAAGCCAGGAATAAATAAAAAGAAACACTTTATGAAAATAATGCAATTTCTGAAAGTATGTTCTGACACGAGAGAGAGAGAGAGAGAGAGAGAGAGAGAGAGAGAGAGTAGTCTAAACCACGAAAAAAATAAAAGAAACACTGAAAATAATGCAATTTTCGATAGTGTGTTCTGAAACATGGAATATGAGAGAGAGAGAGAGAGAGAGAGAGAGAGAGAGAGAGAGAGTAGTCTAAACCAAGAAAAAAGTAAAAGGAACACTGTACAGAGAGAGAGAGAGAGAGAGAGAGAGAGAGAGAGATGCAAGGATTTTGGATATCCATTTGCTTTAGGGTATAGAGAGAGAGAGAGAGAGAGAGAGAGAGAGAGAGAGAGAGAGATTAGTTTAAGCCACGAGGAAAAAATAAAAAGAAACACATCCTATTAAATCTACATTAATATAAGCCCCTGACATAATGGACTCTAAAATAAGTAGTTCAAAATCACATTAACATTTATGATATAAATCTCCCATATATAATTCAAAACAACTCTCCATCATATAAGGATTCATTTTTCCCCCAGACAATTACAGAATAAAAATCTGTAATTTATTTCATTTTTATTTATGCTTGAAAATATGACGGTATATTTAACAATTCAAATTATTATTTTTTTCCCCAGACAATTACAGAATAAAATTCTGTAATTTATTTAACAATTCAAATTATCATTTTTTCCCCAAGACAATTACAGAATAAAATTCTGTAATTTATTTTATTTTTATTAATGCTGGAAAATATGATGGTGTATTTAACAATTCAAATTATTATAGTTATTCTAATTTTTAGATTACATTATATTTCAATAATGAATGCGTATGTTTTAATTATATTTCGATTAATTATTTTTTTCATTATAGTTATTCTAATTTTTAGATTACATTATATTTCAATAATAAATGCATATGTTTTAATTATATTTCGATTAATTATTTTTTTTATTATAGTTATTCTAAATTTTCAAATTACATTAGATTTCAATAATAAATGCGTATGTTTTAATTATATTTCAATTAATTATTTTTTTTCATTATAGTTATTCTAATTTTTAGATTACATTAGATTTCAATAATAAATGCGTATGTTTTAATTATATTTCGATAAATTATTTTTTTTATTATAGTTATTCTAATCTCTAGATTACATTAGATTTCATTAATAAATGCGTATATTTTAAGTATATTTCGATTAATTATTTTTTTTATTATAGTTATTCTAATTTTTACATTACATTAGATTTCAATAATAAATGCGTATGTTTTAATTATATTTCGATTAATTATTTTTTATTATAGTTATTCTAAATTTTAGATTACATTAAATTTCAATAATAAATGCGTAAATTTTAATTATATTTCGATTAATTATTTTTTATTATAGTTATTCTAAATTTTAGATTACATTAAATTTCAATAATAAATGTGTATGTTTTAAGTATATTTCGATTAATTATTTTTTTTATCATACTTATTCTAACTTTTAGATTACATTAGATTTCAATAATAAATGCGTATGTTTTAATTATATTTCGATTAATTATTTTTTTTATTATAGTTATTCTAATTTTTACATTACATTAGATTTCAATAATAAATGTATATGTTTTAATTATATTTCGATTAATTATTTTTTATTATAGTTATTCTAATTTTTAGATTACATTAGATTTCAATAATAAATGCGTATGTTTTAATTATATTTCGATTAATTATTTTTTTTTATTATAGTTATTCTAATTTTTAGGTTATATTTGATTTCAGTAATAAATGCGTATATTTTAATTATATTTTGATTAATTATTTTTTTTATTATAGTTATTCTAATTTTTAGATTACATTAGATTTCAATAATAAATGTGTATGTTTTAATTATATTTCGATTAATTATTTTTTTTTATTATAGTTATTCTAATTTTTAGATTATATTTGATTTCAGTAATAAATGCGTATATTTTAATTATGTTTCGATTATCTTTTATATTAGTTATTCTAAATTTTAGATTACATTAAATTTCAATAATAAATGCGTATGTTTGAATTATATTTCGATTATTCTTTTTATCAACTTTATCAAATGAATGAATTCCACTGCATCTTAACTTGGAATTTTATTATATTTCCTAAATATATTAT
>NC_090728.1:194570987-194590987 GCF_036898095.1 Palaemon carinicauda | reverse complement strand
ATGACATTGGCATATGGGCAAGATCAATTTCAATTTCAACTCAATGTTTTAAGTGTTTGATTAAGTTCTAATTGCTAATTTAACATAAACTCCCGATTTAAAAACAGGATCAATCCAATTGTCGACTTTTAACTACGACAATATTTCTATAATCATCAATCAAAAAACATCTATGTTAAGATAGATTTAATGTTATTTCAGTTTCGATTTCCAACCACGGCCTTAATTTTTATTCTTGCATATATTCAATAATTTTTTACTTCGTTTACCATTTATTTATATAATTTATATACGGTTAGCATGCACGTGGAAATGATATATATATATATATATATATATATATATATAATATATGTATATATATATATATATATATATATATATACATATATACATATGTGTATGTATATATATACTGTATATAATTTATATATATACATATATATATATATATATATATATATATATATATATATATATATACATATATACATAAGTGTATGTATATATATACTGTATATAATTTATATATATATATACATATATATATATACTGTATATATATATATATATATATATATATATATATATATATATATATATATATATATATATACTGTATATATATATATATATATACTGTATATATATATATATATATATATATATATATATATATTTATATATATATATATATATATATATATATAACGAGACGCATAATAACCACACCAAGATATAGAATATAGAAAAATAAACTACACACAATAACATTTGAGGAAAATTTATGAAGAATGAAAAAAGATTACAATCAATTTAAATAAAGGAATTGGACCTATAGTCAATTATTTTTAATGAGGCAGACTTGCACCGACTCGCAGCGGTGCCCTTTTAGCTAGGAAGATTTCCTGATCGCCGATTGGTTAGAATTATCTTGTCCAACCAATCAGCGATCAGGAAACTTTTACGAGCTAAAAGGGCACCCCTGCGAGTCGGTGCAAATTTGCCTCGATAAAAAAATTGGCTATAATATATCTCGGTTTCCTTACAACGAGATTGTAGCAGTTAGAATATAAAATAATGTTTTATAATATTAACTTTTTTTTTTTTTTTGGAAACTTAGAGGATAAAACATGACATATAAAAAATACCATTAATACATATAAAATTCATCAGGGGGAAAAATATACACAAATGTTTTCACATATAAAAAAAAAATACAAACATCAATAAAAGTTATTGAAGAAAAATTTATATATTTTCTCTCACACAAAAGGCTTGAGCAGAAAAGGCTTTGAGCTGGATAAGAAAAAAGGTATATAAAAGAAATGTCTCTTCAAAGGAAGACCGCGAAAAAAAAAAAATAGTGGACTTACCGTTCGGGTCTTTAGCTTCAAGATTCTCGGCTTCAACCACAACCAGATTCAGCACTAGGATTGGGGGCTGTGGAAGAGACAAAAAAAAAAAAATATATATATATACTATAAAAACTACGTTCGGGCCTAGGAGGCCAATCAGTAAAAGGTACAAAGAGAGGATGGGACCTCAGAGTTGCAATGTGAGGATAAACTTGAGAAGTTGAACAGCAAAATGAAAGAAAGAAAACCGAAACGGAGGTAGAATAAAAGACTAGAAAGCTATAGTCCATTTCTTTTAGCGAGTCATATTTGCACCGACTCGCAGCGATGCCCTTTTAGCTCGGAAAAGTTTCGTGATCGCTGATTGGTTGGAATTATCTCGTCCAACCAATCAGCGACCAGGAAACTTTTACGAGCTAAAAGGGCACCGCTGCGAGTCGGTGCAAATATGACTCGCTAAAAGAAATGGACTATAGTGCTGCAAAGACTCCTAAATAATGCCTACAGTGGACCACGTAAGGTACAGGTGGACAAAAGAATTCTTATAACCAATTTATTTTAATGAGGCGCATTTACACCGACTCGCAGGGGTGCCCTTTCAGCTCGGAAAAGTTTCCTGCAAGCTGATTGGTTGGACAAGATCATTCTAACCAATCAGCAAGTAGGAAAGTTTTAAAAGGGCATCACTTTGCACTTACTCGGAGGGGTGCCCTTTTAGCTCGGAAAAGTTTCCTGCTAGCTGATTGATTAGACAAGATCATTCTAACCAATCAGCAAGTAGGAAAGTCTTAAAAGGGCATCACTTTGCACTTACTCGGAGGGGTGCCCTTTTAGCTCGGAAAGGTTTCCTGCTAGCTGATAGGTTGGATAAGTTCATTCTAACCAATCAGCAAGTAGGAAAGTCTTAAAAGGGCATCACTTTGCACTTACTCGGAGGGGTGCCCTTTTAGCTCGGAAAGGTTTCCTGCTAGCTAATTGACTAGATAAGATCATTCTAACCAATCAGCAAGGAGGAAACTTTTCAGAGCTAAATGGGCAACCTAGCAAGTCGGTGTGAATGTGCCTCAGTAAAAAAAATGGAGAATAGTGAATTTCTTTTATATTACGCATCTGTTTTGCCTCCAGGATTTTATATTGTTAGCTACTGGTCTCTGTTGATACATGATTTACTTATATATATATATATATATATATATATATATATATATATATATATATATATATAATTTAACCAAAAATGGAAAAATGAAAAGACTTGATTGGAATTATTACTTACAAGTCTTCAATTTTTTTGTTTCGTGACAAAAATAGATATGTTATGCTCATCACGCGTTAGCTTTCATAATCTATACACACACACACACACACACACACACACCACATACACACATGTATGAATGTATATATACATATATATATATATATATATATATATATATATATATATATATATATATATATATATATATATATATATATATATATATATATTTGATAAATCTTCATAACTTTCCATAACTCGTTTACTTCATCGGTTAGATCTCTGGATTTATTATGATTTATTTAATAATCTAAAGCTTTTTTTGCATGCTTCTTTAATAATGTGATTCAAAATATTCAAGATTTTTTGTACTTACGTTACTAATTCATATATTGCTATACTTAATACTGCCAAGACTTATATTCCATAATATCTAAAATTTGGTTCATTCTACTCACAACCGAAGAGATTGACCTGATTTCCTTATATTATAATAATAATAATAATAATAATAATAATAGTAATAATAATAATAATAATAATAATAATAATAATAATAGAAAGATCATGAAGAGAAAAGAAAAAGAATTGCCTTAACCCCAGATAAAGTTACCAGCCTAACTCTTAACAGAAGGAAAACTATGTAACTCTCAAGACAAATTAAGCTCAAGTGTTTTAATACTATTATCCCTGAATTTACCAGCCCACCTCTTCATAGAAGTAAAATTATAGGAATCATGAACTATCTAATTGAAACCATTGTAATTACTTGCTGTTGAAAATTATAACTTCGAGTTTGTGAGTGGATAATTGACTTAATAGTAGGACTCCAAAGGATTAGACTCCCAATCAATCAAACTTATAATCGTTCATGCCAAGATGAAGTTGGGAGCTTATAATTGCTTTCTCCAAGATCGAGCTGATGCGTAATCGTCCCCACCTTCTTAAAATGAGAATTTTAGGTTTAGTATTCCTCGTGAAGCCTGACTGCAATGAGTTCCTCGCGAAGGCTCACTGCCTTCAACACCCTTTTAAATGGTCCATTTCTCGCGATACCTCACTGGTTCTTCGCGAAATCTTACTGGCTCCACCATCATTTTAAAATGGTCCATTCCTCGCGAAGCCTCACTAGCTCCACCACCCTTTGAAAATGGTCCATTCCTTGCTTATTGGTTCCTCGTGAAATCTTACTGGCTCCACCGTCATTATAAAATTGTCCATTCCTCGCGAAGCCTCGCTAGCTCTACCAACCTTTAAAAATGGTCCATTCTTTGGGAAGCCTCACTGGTTCCTTGTGAAATCTTACTGGCTCCACCACCATTTTAAAATGGTTCATTCCTCCCGAAGCCTTACTGGTTCCTCGTGAAATCATAATGGCTGCACCATCATTTTAAAATGTCTATTCCGTAAAAAGCCTCACTAGCTCCACCCCCCTTTTAGAATGATCCATTTCTCGCAAAGTTCACTGGTTCCTCGCAAAACCTCACTAGCTTCACCACCCTTTTAAATTCGTCCATTGCTCGCGATGCCTCACTGGTTCCTCGTGAAATCATACTGGCTCCACCACCATTTTAAAATGGTCTAATACTCGTAAAGCCTCACTGCCTCCACAACCATTTTAAATGGTCCATTTCTCGCGAAGCTTCACTCGTTCCTCGCAAAACCTCACTGGCTCCACCATTCTTTTAAAATCGTCCATTGCTCACGATGTCTCACTGGTTCCATCATGAAATCTTACTGGCTCTATCACCATTTTGAAATGGTTCACTCCTCGTGAAACCTCATTAGCTCCACCGCCCATTTAAAATGGTCCACTCCCTGAGAAGCCTCATTGGCTCCACCACCCTTTTAAAGTCGTCCATTCCTTGCGAAGCTTCACTGGCTCCACCTTCCTTTTCAAATGATCCATTTCTCACGAAGCCTCACTGGTTCCACCACCCTTTTAAAATGGTCCATTCCTCGCAAAGCCTCACTGGTTCCTTGGGAACCTTTGCTGGTTTCTCGTAAAGCCACACTGACTCCACCATCCTTTTAAAATGGTCCAATCCTCGCAAAGCCTCACTGGTTCCTTGCGAGGCTTTGCTGGTTTCTTAGTTAGCCTCACTGGCTCTACCACCCTTATGAAACCGTCCACTTATCGCGAAGCCTCACTGGTTCCACCACCCTTTTAAAATGGATAATTCGTCGCAAAGCCTCACTGGTTCCTTGCAAAGCTTTACTGGTTACTCTCGAAGCCTCACTGGCTCTTCCACCCTTATGAAATCGTCCATTTCTCGTGAAGCCTCACTGGCTCTTCCACCCTTATGAAATCGTCCTTTTCTCGTGAAGATTCCCTGGTTCCACCACCCTTTTAAAATGGACCATTTCTCGTGAAGCCTCACTGGCCCCATCATCCTTTTAAAATGGAAAATTCGTCGCAAAGCCTCACTGGTTCCTTGCAAAGCTTTACTGGTTACTCTCGAAGCCTTACTGGCTCTTCCACCCTTATGAAATCGTCCATTTCTCGTGAAGCCTCACTGGCTCTTCCACCCTTATGAAATCGTCCTTTTCTCGTGAAGATTCCCTGGTTCCACCACCCTTTTAAAATGGACCATTTCTCGTGAAGCCTCACTGGCCCCATCATCCTTTTAAAATGGAAAATTCGTCGCAAAGCCTCACTGGTTCCTTGCAAAGCTTTACTGGTTACTCTCGAAGCCTCACTGGCTCTTCCACCCTTATGAAATCGTCCTTTTCTCGTGAAGATTCCCTGGTTCCACCACCCTTTTAAAATGGACCATTCCTCGTGAAGCCTCACTGGCCCCATCATCCTTTTAAAATGGAAAATTCGTCGCAAAGCCTCACTGGTTCCTTGCAAAGCTTTACTGGTTACTCTCGAAGCCTCACTGGCTCTTCCACCCTTATGAAATCGTCCTTTTCTCGTGAAGCCTTACTGGTTCCACCACCCTTTTAAAATGGACCATTCCTCGTGAAGCCTCACTGGCCCCATCATCCTTTTAAAATGGAAAATTCGTCGCAAAGCCTCACTGGTTCCTTGCAAAGCTTTACTGGTTACTCTCGAAGCCTCACTGGCTCTTCCACCCTTATGAAATCGTCCTTTTCTCGTGAAGCCTCACTGGTTCCACCACCCTTTTAAAATGGACCATTCCTCGTGAAGCCTCACTGGCCCCATCATCCTTTTAAAATGGAAAATTCGTCGCAAAGCCTCACTGGTTCCTTGCAAAGCTTTACTGGTTACTCTCGAAGCCTCACTGGCTCTTCCACCCTTATGAAATCGTCCATTTCTCGTGAAGCCTCACTGGTTCCACCACCCTTTTAAAATGGACCATTCCTCGTGAAGCCTCACTGGTCCCATCATCCTTTTAAAATGGAAAATTCGTCGCAAAGCCTCACTGGTTCCTTGCAAAGCTTTACTGGTTACTCTCGAAGCCTCACTGGCTCTTCCACCCTTATGAAATCGTCCATTTCTCGTGGAGCCTCACTGGTTCCACCACCCTTTTAAAATGGACCATTTCTCGTGGAGCCTCACTGGCCCCATCATCCTTTTAAAATGGAAAATTCGTCGCAAAGCCTCACTGGTTCCTTGCAAAGCTTTACTGGTTACTCTCGAAGCCTCACTGGCTCTTCCACCCTTATGAAATCGTCCATTTCTCGTGAAGCCTCACTGGCTCTTCCACCCTTATGAAATCGTCCATTTCTCGTGAAGCCTCACTGGTTCCACCACCCTTTTAAAATGGACCATTCCTCGTGAAGCCTCACTGGTCCCATCATCCTTTTAAAATGGAAAATTCGTCGCAAAGCCTCACTGGTTCCTTGCAAAGCTTTACTGGTTACTCTCGAAGCCTCACTGGCTCTTCCACCCTTATGAAATCGTCCATTTCTCGTGAAGCCTCACTGGTTCCACCACCCTTTTAAAATGGACCATTTCTCGTGAAGCCTCACTGGCCCCATCATCCTTTTAAAATGGAAAATTCGTCGCAAAGCCTCACTGGTTCCTTGCAAAGCTTTACTGGTTACTCTCGAAGCCTCACTGGCTCTTCCACCCTTATGAAATCGTCCATTTCTCGTGAAGCCTCACTGGCCCCATCATCCTTTTAAAATGGAAAATTCGTCGCAAAGCCTCACTGGTTCCTTGCAAAGCTTTACTGGTTACTCTCGAAGCCTCACTGGCTCTTCCACCCTTATGAAATCGTCCATTTCTCGTGAAGCCTCACTGGCTCTTCCACCCTTATGAAATCGTCCATTTCTCGTGAAGCCTCACTGGTTCCACCACCCTTTTAAAATGGACCATTCCTCGTGAAGCCTCACTGGCCCCATCATCCTTTTAAAATGGAAAATTCGTCGCAAAGCCTCACTGGTTCCTTGCAAAGCTTTACTGGTTACTCTCGAAGCCTCACTGGCTCTTCCACCCTTATGAAATCGTCCATTTCTCGTGAAGCCTCACTGGTTCCACCACCCTTTTAAAATGGACCATTTCTCGTGAAGCCTCACTGGCCCCATCATCCTTTTAAAATGGAAAATTCGTCGCAAAGCCTCACTGGTTCCTTGCAAAGCTTTACTGGTTACTCTCGAAGCCTCACTGGCTCTTCCACCCTTATGAAATCGTCCTTTTCTCGTGAAGATTCCATGGTTCCACCACCCTTTTAAAATGGACCATTCCTCGTGAAGCCTCACTGGCCCCATCATCCTTTTAAAATGGAAAATTCGTCGCAAAGCCTCACTGGTTCCTTGCAAAGCTTTACTGGTTACTCTCGAAGCCTCACTGGCTCTTCCACCCTTATGAAATCGTCCTTTTCTCGTGAAGCCTCACTGGTTCCACCACCCTTTTAAAATGGACCATTCCTCGTGAAGCCTCACTGGCCCCATCATCCTTTTAAAATGGAAAATTCGTCGCAAAGCCTCACTGGTTCCTTGCAAAGCTTTACTGGTTACTCTCGAAGCCTCACAGGCTCTTCCACCCTTATGAAATCGTCCATTTCTCGTGAAGCCTCACTGGTTCCACCACCCTTTTAAAATGGACCATTTCTCGTGAAGCCTCACTGGCCCCATCATCCTTTTAAAATGGAAAATTCGTCGCAAAGCCTCACTGGTTCTTTGCAAAGCTTTACTGGTTACTCTCGAAGCCTCACTGGCTCTTCCACCCTTATGAAATCGTCCTTTTCTCGTGAAGATTCCCTGGTTCCACCACCCTTTTAAAATGGACCATTCCTCGTGAAGCCTCACTGGCCCCATCATCCTTTTAAAATGGAAAATTCGTCGCAAAGCCTCACTGGTTCCTTGCAAAGCTTTACTGGTTACTCTCGAAGCCTCACTGGCTCTTCCACCCTTATGAAATCGTCCATTTCTCGTGAAGCCTCACTGGTTCCACCACCCTTTTAAAATGGACCATTTCTCGTGAAGCCTCACTGGCCCCATCATCCTTTTAAAATGGAAAATTCGTCGCAAAGCCTCACTGGTTCCTTGCAAAGCTTTACTGGTTACTCTCGAAGCCTCACTGGCTCTTCCACCCTTATGAAATCGTCCATTTCTCGTGAAGCCTCACTGGCTCTTCCACCCTTATGAAATCGTCCATTTCTCGTGAAGCCTCACTGGTTCCACCACCCTTTTAAAATGGACCATTCCTCGTGAAGCCTCACTGGCCCCATCATCCTTTTAAAATGGAAAATTCGTCGCAAAGCCTCACTGGTTCCTTGCAAAGCTTTACTGGTTACTCTCGAAGCCTCACTGGCTCTTCCAACCTTATGAAATCGTCCATTTCTCGTGAAGCCTCACTGGTTCCACCACCCTTTTAAAATGGACCATTTCTCGTGAAGCCTCACTGGCCCCATCATCCTTTTAAAATGGAAAATTCGTCGCAAAGCCTCACTGGTTCTTTGCAAAGCTTTACTGGTTACTCTCGAAGCCTCACTGGCTCTTCCACCCTTATGAAATCGTCCTTTTCTCGTGAAGATTCCCTGGTTCCACCACCCTTTTAAAATGGACCATTCCTCGTGAAGCCTCACTGGCCCCATCATCCTTTTAAAATGGAAAATTCGTCGCAAAGCCTCACTGGTTCCTTGCAAAGCTTTACTGGTTACTCTCGAAGCCTCACTGGCTCTTCCACCCTTATGAAATCGTCTTTTTCTCGTGAAGCCTCACTGGTTCCACCACCCTTTTAAAATGGACCATTTCTCGTGAAGCCTCACTGGCCCCATCATCCTTTTAAAATGGAAAATTCGTCGCAAAGCCTCACTGGTTCTTTGCAAAGCTTTACTGGTTACTCTCGAAGCCTCACTGGCTCTTCCACCCTTATGAAATCGTCCTTTTCTCGTGAAGATTCCCTGGTTCCACCACCCTTTTAAAATGGACCATTTCTCGTGAAGCCTCACTGGCCCCATCATCCTTTTAAAATGGAAAATTCGTCGCAAAGCCTCACTGGTTCCTTGCAAAGCTTTACTGGTTACTCTCGAAGCCTCACTGGCTCTTCCACCCTTATGAAATCGTCCATTTCTCGTGAAGCCTCACTGGCTCTTCCACCCTTATAAAATCGTCCTTTTCTCGTGAAGATTCCCTGGTTCCACCACCCTTTTAAAATGGACCATTCCTCGTGAAGCCTCACTGGCCCCATCATCCTTTTAAAATGGAAAATTCGTCGCAAAGCCTCACTGGTTCCTTGCAAAGCTTTACTGGTTACTCTCGAAGCCTCACTGGCTCTTCCACCCTTATGAAATCGTCTTTTTCTCGTGAAGCCTCACTGGTTCCACCACCCTTTTAAAATGGACCATTTCTCGTGAAGCCTCACTGGCCCCATCATCCTTTTAAAATGGAAAATTCGTCGCAAAGCCTCACTGGTTCCTTGCAAAGCTTTACTGGTTACTCTCGAAGCCTCACTGGCTCTTCCACCCTTATGAAATCGTCCTTTTCTCGTGAAGCCTCACTGGTTCCACCACCCTTTTAAAATGGACCATTCCTCGTGAAGCCTCACTGGCCCCATCATCCTTTTAAAATGGAAAATTCGTCGCAAAGCCTCACTGGTTCCTTGCAAAGCTTTACTGGTTACTCTCGAAGCCTCACTGGCTCTTCCACCCTTATGAAATCGTCCTTTTCTCGTGAAGCCTTACTGGTTCCACCACCCTTTTAAAATGGACCATTCCTCGTGAAGCCTCACTGGCCCCATCATCCTTTTAAAATGGAAAATTCGTCGCAAAGCCTCACTGGTTCCTTGCAAAGCTTTACTGGTTACTCTCGAAGCCTCACTGGCTCTTCCACCCTTATGAAATCGTCCTTTTCTCGTGAAGATTCCCTGGTTCCACCACCCTTTTAAAATGGACCATTCCTCGTGAAGCCTCACTGGCCCCATCATCCTTTTAAAATGGAAAATTCGTCGCAAAGCCTCACTGGTTCCTTGCAAAGCTTTACTGGTTACTCTCGAAGCCTCACTGGCTCTTCCACCCTTATGAAATCGTCCTTTTCTCGTGAAGATTCCCTGGTTCCACCACCCTTTTAAAATGGACCATTTCTCGTGAAGCCTCACTGGCCCCATCATCCTTTTAAAATGGAAAATTCGTCGCAAAGCCTCACTGTTCGTTCGTTTTAGATTGCCTTGCCTTATGCGTTGGCAGCCCGTAAGCAAATATTAATAATAAGACAATGAATTTACTTTAAACGAGAGAGATTAAACAAGGGAAGCCTCACTGGCTCCACCACCCTTTTTAAATGACTATTCCTTGCGAAGCCTCACTGGTTCTACAAGCCTTTTACAATGGTCCATTCCTCGCAAAGCTTCACTGGCTCCACTTGGAATGAGGTAGAAAATTTATTCGTTCCGAATTATCTGATAAATATGGACCTCACGCTCGACTTCACTTGAATCTAGACCAGTAAATCTCCCAGGAATTGAATAACCCTGAGGCGTAATCGTCCCCACCCTTTTAAAATGGTCCATCCCCTCGCGAAGCCTCACTAGCTCCACTTGGAACGGTGGAAAATTTATTCGTTCCCAATTATCGGATAAACACGGGACTCGCGCTCGACTTCATTTGAATCTAGACCAGTAAATCTCAAAGGAATTGAATAATCCATCTCTACTATCAGAGGGAGAGTCGCCGAATTTCACGGGGCTTTGAAATGCTATGCATCTCAGAGACGCGTAAATCTTGAATGTATGAGTTCTTTCGTTTTTTTTTTCAAATTGGAAAAAGGAGGTAGGGTAAACTAATAAACTTTTTGCTTTGTATGAGAAGTAGAAGGGTACATTTATATAGTATGGTGAGAAACTTGATTTATAAATAAGTAGAAGTAAGGAAGATCCACTTATGTTAAAATCTAATGTCTTTTGAAGCTGATGACGAATCGGTGAATTTACAATCGATTAAAACAGTGATTATACTTATACCAAAATATTATATATGAAAAACATCCATATTATTTAATGAAGGAAACTAGGAATCGGTGCCTTTACAACCGTTTAAAACGGTGATTATAGTTATAATACCAAAATATTATAAATGAAAAACATTCATATTATTTAATGAAGGAAACTAGGAACTTGTCTTTTTAAATGCTAAACAAAAGTTTTTTAATATCTCCAAGGATATTCAAAAGTACACGAAATCGTAAATCAAAAGCTAGCCATTTTCAACGATACAAATCAAGCAATCCATTTATTCATTTATTTATTTCCTTATTTCCTTTCCTCACTGGGCTATTTTTCCCTATTGGAGCCCTTGGGCTTATAGCATCTTGCTTTTCTAACTAGGGTTCTAGCTTGGCTAATAATAATAATAATAATAATAATAATAATAATAATAATAATAATAATAATAATAATAATCAGATGAATGCCGTCTAAAGGGGCTAGAATTGATGACATTATACATCTTAAGCAAGAAACAGCGTGAAGACAAATGTATTCGCAGGGGCCAGATGAATTAGCTCCTTTAACTTGGGATGTCCTAGTAGGAAGAATTTAGTGCTTTTTTTTCATCAGATCCTTCGACGTGACCTCAAATCCTTGTTATTTCTGACTGAAAGGATACATCAAAAAATTATATATACTGAACTAATGACTTTTTCGTTTTTCCTTCTACTGATAAGTTTAATTTAATAATAAGGGGAGCGTACTATAACAGAGGATTTGAATTGAAGTGGATGAACACATAACAGCAAACATATATTGCATAGAGACATATACATATACACACACACTCATATATATATATATATATATATATATATATATATATATATATATATGCATACATATACACACACATTTATATATATTTACATAAATATACACACACATATAGATATGTATACAACTATATATATATATATATATATATATATATATATATATATATATATATATATATATATATATATATATGTATATATATATACAGACAGTTCCTACTTCATTCAATGATCCTACATTAGTCTTTTCTTTTCTCCTCATACAAAATCAAAATCAGAAAGGAAGCAGATATACATATGGCAGTAACAACTCCCCTTCAATTTTGCTGACTAGAGTTTTGTTACTAACAGTGATACAATGTAAGGAAGAGATTCAGCTTATACAATGTTAATGAAGACAGCAATACCTTGCAAAGGTGTAGTACATCTATACTGAATCTGAGCTAAACTTGAAACAAATATCCTCTACAAGATAACAGAAACTGCTGTATTATTATTATTAGTAGTAGTAGTAGTAGCCAAGCTACAACCTTAGTTGGAAAAGCAAGATGCTATAAGCCCAAGGGCTCCAATAGGGAAAAATAGCCCAGTGAGGAAAGGAAATAAGGAAATAAATAAATGATCAGAATAAATTAACAATAAATCATTCTAAAAACAGTAACAACGTCAAAATAGATATGTCATGTATAAACTATTAAAACGTCAAAAACAGATATGTCATATATAAACTATAAAAAGACTCATGTCAGCCTGGTCAACATGAAAACACTTGCTCCAACTTCGAACTTTTGAAGTTCTACTGATTCAACTACCCAATTAGGAAGATCATTCCACAACTTGGTAACAGCTGGAATAAAACTTCTAGAATACTGTGTAGTATTGAGCCTCATGATGGAGAAGGGCTGCCTGCCTGTATGATAAGAATGAAAGTCAAAATGACTTCTTTCCTCTTGGTAAAGGTAGAAGAGACTCTTTAGCTATGGTAAGCAGCTATTCTGGGAGAAGGACACTCCAAAATCAAAGCATTGTTCTCTAGTCTTGGGTAGTGTCATAGCTTCTGTACCATGGCATTTCACTGTCTTGGGTTAGAGTTATCTTGCTTGAGAGTACACTCAGGCACACTATTCTATCTAATTTCTCTTCCTACTGTTTTGTTATTTTTTATAGTTTATATAGATATTTATTTTAATGTTGTTACTGTTCTTAAAATATTTTATTTTTCCTTATTTCCTTTCCTCACTGGGCTATTTTCCCTGTTGGGGCCCCTGGGCTTATAGAATCCTGCTTCTCCAACTAGGGTTGTAGCTTAGCAAGTAATAATAATAATAATAAAAAGAAACAGACATGATGGTCTTATATACCTTTGAACAGGGTTCGATTGAAATCTCTTCCACAATGCAAGAAGAGTTACGATGACATGATAAGCAAGGCAGACGATGAAAGACCTCTCTACAATTCTATCTATAAACGATGAATCACTAATGTGTCAAACTGACCCTAAATCTATCACCTATGATGGAGGAGTCTATAGTAAAAGATGTATTATTATTATTATTATTATTATCATCATTATTATTATTATCAATATTATTATTATTATCATTAGTAGTAGTAGTAGTAGTAGTAGTAGTAGTAGCACTTGCTAGGCTTCAACCTTAGTTGCAAAAGTAGGATGCTATAAGCCCAGGAGCTCCAACGGCGAAAATAGCCCAGTGAGGAAGGGAAACAAGGAAAAATAAAATATTTTAAGAACAGGAACCAAATAAAAATAAATATTTCCTATACAAACTAGAAAAACTGTAATAAAACAAGAGGAAGAGAAATAAGATAGAACACTATGGCTGATATACTGATGGACAGACAAGTAATTAAACCGTGCATCATATCTCCCTTTTTAAGTGGAGATACCATGACGTGGTGAAAGGGTTTGTGTATCACAATAATCAGCTAAGATGCACTAGGTTGGTTTGCTGTGAGCGATCAGAACAAATGTTTACCCTCATCACCCATCCACAGTGGCCAGCGTGGAGATGAAAATGGCCATACTCCAGACATGACTAAGGACAGGTCTGAGTCCTTTGTCCTGCATTGGACTGGAAAAGGCCTCATCTGTTATTGTAGCCCAGACAGGAATAAGGACAAGTCTGAGGCCTTTGTCCTGCAGTGGATTAGAAACGGCTGCATTTGTTGTCATTGCCCAGACATAAATAAGGACAAGTCTGAGGCCTTTTTCCTGCAGTGGATTAGAAACGGCTGCATTTGTTGTCGTTGGCCAGACATAAATAAGGACAAGTCTGAGGCCTTTTTCCTGCAGTGGATTAGAAACGGCTGCATTTGTTGTCGTTGCCCAGACATGAATAAGGATAAGTCTGAGGCCTTTTTCCTGCAGTGGATTGGAAAAGACTGCATTTGTTGTTGTAGCCCAGGCATGAAAAGGACAAGTCTGAGGCCTTTGTCCTGTAGTGAATTGGAAAAGGCTGCATTTGTTGTCGTTTCCCAGACATGAATAAGAACAAGTCTGAGGCCTTTGTCCTGCAGTGGATTGGAAAAGGCCTCATCTGCTGTTGTAGACCAGACATGATTAAGGACAAGTCTGAGTCCTTTGTCCTGCAGTGGATTGGGAAAGGCTGCATTTGTTGTCGTTTCCCAGACATGAATAAGAACAAGTCTGAGGCCTTTGTCCTGCAGTGGATTGGAAAAGGCCTCATCTGCTGTTGTAGACCAGACATGATTAAGGACAAGTCTGAGTCCTTTGTCCTGCAGTGGATTGGGAAAGGCTGCATTTGTTGTCGTTTCCCAGACATGAATAAGAACAAGTCTGAGGCCTTTGTCCTGCGGTGGATTGGAAAAGGCCTCATCTATTGCTGTAGCCCAGACATGAATAAGGACAAGTCTGAGGCCTTTGTCCTGCAGTGGATTGGAAACGGCTGCACTTGTTGTCGTTTCCCAGACATGAATAAGGACAAGTCTGAGTCCTTTGTCCTGCAGTGGATTGGAAAAGGCTGCATCTGTTGTCGTTGCCTAGACATGAATAAGGACAAGTCTGAGGCCTTTGTCCTGCAGTGGATTAGAAACGGCTGCATTTGTTGTCGTTGCCTAGACATGAATAAGGACAAGTCTGTGTCCTTTGTCCTGCAGTGGATTGGAAACGGCTGCATTTGTTGTCGTTGCCTAGACATGAATAAGGACAAGTCTGAGTCCTTTGTCCTGCAGTGGATTGGAAAAGGCTGCATCTGTTGTCGTTGCCTAGACATGAATAAGGACAAGTCTGAGGCCTTTGTCCTGCAGTGGATTAGAAACGGCTGCATTTGTTGTCGTTGCCTAGACATGAATAAGGACAAGTCTGTGTCCTTTGTCCTGCAGTGGATTAGAAACGGCTGCATTTGTTGTCGTTGCCTAGACATGAATAAGGACAAGTCTGAGTCCTTTGTCCTGCAGTGGATTGGAAACGGCTGCATTTGTTGTCGTTGCCCAGACATGAATAAGGACAAGTCTGAGGCCTTTGTCCTGCAGTGGATTGGAAAAGGCTGCATTTGTTGTCGTTGCCTAGACATGAATAAGGACAAGTCTGAGTCCTTTGTCCTGCAGTGAATTCGTAAAGGCTGCATTTGTTGCCGTTGCCCAGACATGAATAAGGACAAGTCTGAGACCTTTGTCCTGCATTGGATTGGAAAAGGCTGCATCTGTTGGTGTAGCCCAGACATGAATAAGGAAAAGTCTGAGTCCTTTGTCCTGCAGTGGATTGGAAAAGGCTGCATCTGTTGTTGTAGCCCAGACATGAATAAGGAAAAGTCTGAGTCCTTTGTCCTGCAGTGGATTGGAAAAGGCTGCATCTGTTGTTGTTGCCCAGACATGAATAAGGACAAGTCTGAGACCTTTGTCCTGCAGTGGATAGGAAACGGCTGCATTTGTTGTCGTTGCCTAGACATGAATAAGGACAAGTCTGAGGCCTTTGTCCTGCAGTGGATTGGAAACTGCTGCATTTTTTCAATGTTGTACATTTCCTCATAACCGCTTTTAATCAAAATATCTCTTACGGAATTATATAAACGATGAATTCACTTTATTCATTTTACACTTTGAATAAAATATGATATAAAGATAATTGAATACCTTTGTTTTTCTTTCTCCCTCAAGTTTCACAGCCCCCAGTTTACAAAACTTCCGGGGGCGTCAAACGTGCCCAGGGTTTTTTCTTTGGGTTTTGCGAGTAGAGTCACGATGACAAAGATTTTCGAAATGTTTTTTTCGAGAACTGTCAGTTTCCTTACTTTCTTTCTGTGTCTTTTTCAACATCCCAGTAATTTAAAAGAGATACAAAACCTATTACTGACACGAGATGTTTAGAAATTAGGTTAAGTTGATTATCAACATCTAAATTATCTATTAAATTTAGACATTTTATGTTAGATGTAATGTAGATATACACAAAAACTTGTTGTAGATGATTTCAAGTTAATAATTAGTATATCTAGGGTTGTGGTGGCGATGTGGTAACGTCCCTAACTTGTAAACGCCAGACTGGGGCTCGAGTCCCGCAGGAGTTCGATAGTTTCTTTGGTCGCTGCATCCTCACCATCCTTGTGAGCTAAAGATGGGGGGAAGGGGTTTTGGGGGAGCCTATAGGTCTATCTGCTGAGTCATCAGCAGCCATTGCTTAGCCCTCCTTGGTCCTAGCTTGAATAGAGAGAGGGCTTGGGCGCTGATCATAAGTATATATGGTCAGTCTCTAGGGCATTGTCCTGCTTGATAGGGCAATGTCACTGTTCCTTGCCTCTACCTTTCATGAGCGGCCTTTAAACCTTTAAACATACACAGAAAAATCTTTGATTTACAAAACTTAAAATGTTAACAAAATCACAACTTTTTTTTTTTTTTAAAGGTTTAAAGGAAACTCATGAATGGCAGGGACAAGGGACAATGACATTGCCCTATCGAGTAGGACAATGCTCTAGAGACTGACCATATATACATATGATCAGCGCCCAAGCCCCCTCTCCACCCAAGCTAAGACCGAGGAGGGCCAGGAAATGGCTGCTGATGAATCAGTAGATAGACTTATAGGCTCCTTCAAACTACTCATCCTTATCTTAAAAGGATGGTGAGATTGCAGCGACCAAAGAAACTAACGAGTTTGAGCGGGACTTGAACCCCAGGCTGGCGTTCACCAATCAGGGACGTTACCACATCGGCCACCACAACCCTAATTAAGTAAAAACACATTCTTCTTTCTCTTCTTCTTCTTCTTTGTCTACATCTTTTCCCACTTCTATGTGGGGTCGATGTTTCTGGCCAGCGTTCTCCATATACCTCTGTCCCACACCTCATCACCGGTTAATCCCTTTGATCGAAGGTCATCGTTGATACAGTCCACCCACCTCCGCTTTGGTCTCCCTCTCCTTCTCGTTCCCTGTTCCTCCATTTCTATTACTCTCCTCCCAATATACTATTCATTTCTTCTCATGACATGACCATACCACCTCAGTCTTTTGTAAATAATCCATTTTCCAGTTTATATTCTTCTCTCGTCAGAATAAATTTCTAAAAGTTCTTCACAAGGATGAGGTCAATTAAGGATTCGAAGAAGCTCTGAATGGACGCATGGCTTAATCTTAAGCTTTCCAAAGACCAGATAAAGAATCCGAGTTCTCAGAAGATGAAATACAGTTCTGAAGACAAGATCTAAACTTAGAAGACATAAGAAAGATGCGAAATAAAACACTTTTCGTTGATGAGATCAAGGTGAGGGGTAGATGGAGATGGTTTGGGCAAGCTCTTTGTACTCCCTAAGAGAGATTACTTCACCAAAACTTTCAACTGGGCTCCACAAGGCACTAGAAGAGTTTGAAGACCCAGGCCTACATGGCAGACATGGCTGAGGACTATGAAGCGTGAAGTAGGAGATGATGAATGGAGAAGTATTGATTTAAAAGCTCAAGATAGAGACGACTGGCGAAATCTAACTATACTCAATTTTTTTTTTTTTAATGAGGCGCATTTGCAGCAACTCACAGCGGTGCCCTTTTAGCTCGGAAAAGGTTCCTGCTCTCTGATTGGTTAGAATTATCTTGTCCAACCAATCAACGATCAGGAAACTTTTCCAAGCTAAAAGGACACCCCTGCGAGTCGATGCAAATCTAACTCACTAAAAAGAATTGACTATAGGCCCTTTGCGTAAAGAGGCGTAGGAGGAGATGATGATGATGATGATAACATTTAATATCAAGATAATCATATATAGGATTTAATAGGGTATAGGGTGAAGGAAAGGAGACGGGGGGGGGGGGGGGGTAGGATAATAGGGAGGGGTACGGTAGGGTGAAAAAGATGATGAAGAAAGAATGCAACGTTGATTAATAATTAAGAAAAAAAAAAAAACTGATTTAAGACTTCCTATCATCGTTGGATGAAGATGAAATATTGAACCTTAAGATGAGCTTTTTCTCATAAATCTTATCAAATGGGTTAAACCTTATTAAGAGGAAATCTGGGGAACATATTTCCCACGATTAAAACGTAACGTGTATCTATGTATATTTACCGGTGTGTAACAGCATGTACTCAACTCCTTGTTTTTACTTAGCATTGTCTATTACTCTATGCGACCTATATACATTTGTAAAGGGTTGGTTTTTTTCATATCGACCTTTTTTATGTAGATACTATTTTGGATGGCATCAGTAAACTATTAATACTACTAAATTTATAAAACAAATACAGTAAAGTACTTTTTCGTCTACATTCTAACCATAAGCATTCAGGCTGGGGGAGGGGGGGGGGGAGGGTAGTTACAGGCAAGGCAATTTACAACATTATTTAGGCCGGCCTGACAAGAGCCTGTGTCTAGTCAGAAGGGCCAGGCAACCTACAACACCATTTTGGCTGTCCTGTCAAAACTGTCTGGCCAGAAAGGCCAAGCAATCTAAAAGAACATTTTAGCTGGCCTGACAAAAACCTGTGACTGGCCAGAAGGGCCAGGCAATCTACAACACCATTTTGGCTGTCCTGTCAAAACTGTCTGGCCAGAAAGGCCAGGCAATCTAAAAGAACATTTTAGCTGGCCTGACAAAAACCTGTGACTGGCCAGAAGGGCCAGGCAATCTACAACAACCTTTTGGCTGGTCTGAAAATACTGTGTCTGGCCAGAAAGGCCAGGCAATCTAAATGAACATTTTAGCTGGCCTGACAAAAACCTGTGACTGGCCAGAAGGGCCAGGCAATCTACAACAACCTTTTGGCTGGTCTGAAAATACTGTGTCTGGCCAGAAAGGCCAGGCAATCTAAAAGAACATTTTAGCTGGCCTGACAAAAACCTGTGACTGGCCAGAAGGGCCAGGCAATCTACAACAACCTTTTGGCTGGTCTGAAAATACTGTGTCTGGCCAGAAGGGCCAGGCAATCTAAAAGAACATTTTAGCTGGCCTGACAAAAACCTGTGACTGGCCAGAAGGGCCAGGCAATCTACAACAACCTTTTGGCTGGTCTGAAAATACTGTGTCTGGCCAGAAGGGCCAGGCAATCTAAATGAACATTTTGGCTGGCCTGACAAAAACCTGTGTCTGGCCAGAAAGGCCAGACAAGCTACGGCAGTATTTTGGCTGGCTTGACAAGAATCCATGTCTAGTAAGAAGGGCCATGCAATGTACAGCAGTATTTTAGCTGGCCTGACATGAACCCATGTCTTATGGGAAAGGTCAGGGAATCTACAACAACAATATCTAGGCTAGCCTGATAAGAGCCTACATCTTGCAAGAAGAACCAGGCAATCTACAACCTTATTTTGGCTAGCCTGACAATACTGTGTCTGCTCAGAAGGGCCAGGAAATTTACAACAACATTTTGGCTAGCCTGACAAGAACCCGTGTCTCCAGAAGGGCCAGCTAATCTACATTAACATTTTGGATTGCCTGAAATGAACCTATGTCTGGCTGGAATGTCCAAGCAAACTACAACAACATTTTGGCTGGCTGCCAACAACCTGTGTCTGGCTGGAAGGACCAGACGATCTAACAAAATAAAACTGTCAGTAAGCGAATAAGTATCATGGGCTGCAATGTTACAAGAGACTGTGTCTATGCAGGAAGCATATTAGTGAATTCTAGAAGGGTTCGTTATGGAAGGAAATTAGAGTCAATCCCAGTGTGAGCTAGCTTAGCGAAGGCAAGTATTGCCAGCCCATGTCGTCATCAATTATTCGTACTCCATGT
>NC_090728.1:194563487-194565987 GCF_036898095.1 Palaemon carinicauda | reverse complement strand
CATATTCCTTTGATAAAATCCAATTTTATTATATTCATTTTCCTTTGATAAAATTCAATTTTATTATATTCATTTTCCTTTGAGAAAATCCAATTTTATCATATTCATATTCCTTTGATAAAATCCAATTTTATCATATTCATATTCCTTTGATAAAATCCAGTTTTATCATATTCATATTCCTTTGATAAAATCCAATTTTATTATATTCATATTCCTTTGATAAAATCCAATTTTATTATATTCATATTCCTTTGATAAAATCCAATTTTATTATATTCATATTCCTTTGAGAAAATCCAATTTTATTATATTCATATTCCTTTGAGAAAATCCAATTTTATTATATTCATATTCCTTTGATAAAATCCAATTTTATTTTATTCATATTCCTTTGATAAAATCCAATTTTATTATATTCATATTCCTTTGATAAAATCCAATTTTATTTCATTCATATTCCTTTGATAAAATCCAATTTTATCATATTCATATTCCTTTGATAAAATCCAATTTTATTATATTCATATTCCTTTGAGAAAATCCAATTTTATTATATTCATATTCCTTTGAGAAAATCCAATTTTATTATATTAATATTCCTTTGATAAAATCCAATTTTATTTTATTCATATTCCTTTGATAAAATCCAATTTTATTATATTCATATTCCTTTGATAAAATCCAATTTTATTTTATTCATATTCCTTTGATAAAATCCAGTTTTATTATATTCATATTCCATTGAGAAAATCCAATTTTATTATATTCATATTCGTTTGATAAAATCCAATTTTATTATATTCATATTCCTTTGATAAAATCCAATTTTATTATATTCATATTCCATTGAAAAAATCCAATTTTATCATATTCATATTCCTTTGATAAAATCCAATTTTATTATATTCATATTCCTTTGATAAAAACCAATTTTATCATATTAATATTCCTTTGATAAAATACAATTTTATTATATTCATATTCCTTTGATAAAATCCAATTTTATTATATTCATATTCCATTGAGAAAATCCAATTTTATTATATTCATATTCCTTTGATAAAATCCAATTTTATTATATTCATATTCCTTTGATAAAATCCAATTTTATCATATTCATATTCCTTTGATAAAATCCAATTTTATTATATTCATATTCCTTTGATAAAATCCAATTTCATTATATTCATGTTCCTTTGATAAAATCCAATTTTATTATATTCATATTCCTTTGATAAAATCCAATTTCCTTATATTCATATTCCTTTGATAAAAAACAATTTTATTATATTCATATTCCTTTGATAAAATCCAATTTTATTATATTAATTTTCCTTTGATAAAATCCAATTTTATTTTATTCATATTCCTTTGATAAAATCCAATTTTATTATATTCATATTCCTTTGAGAAAATCCAATTTTATTATATTCATATTCCTTTGATAAAATCCAATTTTATCATATTCATATTCCTTTGATAAAATCCAATTTTATTATATTCATATTCCTTTGATAAAATCCAATTTTATTATATTCATATTCCTTTGATAAAATTCAATTTTATTATATTCATTTTCCTTTGATAAAATCCAATTTTATCATATTCATATTCCTTTGATAAAATCCAATTTTATCATATTCATATTCCTTTGATAAAATCCAGTTTTATCATATTCATATTCCTTTGATAAAATCCAATTTTATTATATTTATATTCCTTTGAGAAAATCCAATTTTATCATATTCATATTCCTTTGATAAAATCCAATTTTATTATATTTATATTCCTTTGATAAAATCCAATTTTATTATATTCATATTCCTTTGATAAAATCCAATTTTATCATATTCATATTCCTTTGATAAAATCCAATTTTATTATATTCATATTCCTTTGATAAAATCCAATTTTATTATATTTATATTCCTTTGATAAAATCCAATTTTATCATATTCATATTCCTTTGATAAAATCCAGTTTTATCATATTCATATTCCTTTGATAAAATCCAATTTTATTATATTTATATTCCTTTGATAAAATCCAATTTTATCATATTCATATTCCTTTGATAAAATCCAATTTTATTATATTTATATTCCTTTGATAAAATCCAATTTTATTATATTCATATTCCTTTGATAAAATCCAATTTTATCATATTCATATTCCTTTGATAAAATCCAATTTTATTATATTCATATTCCTTTGATAAAATCCAATTTTATTATATTCATATTCCTTTGATAAAATCCAATTTTATTATATTCATATTCCTTTGATAAAATCCAATTTCCTTATATTCATATTCCTTTGATAAAAACCAATTTTATCATATTCATATTCCTTTGATAAAATCCAATTTTATCATATTCATATTCCTTTGATAAAATCCAATTTTATTATATTCATATTCCTTTGATAAAATCCAATTTTATTATATTCATTTTCCTTTGATAAAATCCAATTTTATTCATATGAGATAAGAGAAAAG
>NC_090728.1:194530987-194553487 GCF_036898095.1 Palaemon carinicauda | reverse complement strand
TTTTGACGGTCGTGTACGCTCGTAATAATAATAATAATAATAATAATAATCATAATAATAACAATAATAATAATAATAATAATAATAATATAATTACTGGAATTTTATTCAAAGAAGGATATAGTAAATATTGCATTGAAATGTTGACTTAAGAATTTATTTAGTTCATTTACAACTATAAAATGTTTCCATAAATATTCAATCTTCTTCTCTTACGTTACCTAAGAGGGAAGATCTGTCCAATCACCCACGCTCTATTCAATTCACTGGCTTTAAATTAGCGAGGTCCCCCATCGCTCCCTTCATATAAAATCTACCGGAATCTATAGCGAAATAAAGTGATCTTAAAATTTCAGGAATTTTCAACAAATAAGAGGAAATCAAATCGTACAAGAAGAGGGAGAGAAACAAAATATAAGAAAGGATTTAAAATGATTTACAGTTTCATAATGAAGGGTTGCGAAAAACGGAGAGAGAGAGAGAGAGAGAGAGAGAGAGAGAGAGAGAGAGAGGCAGTCTTACATTCCCAAAAATTGCATGATTTTATGTTTGAAATTCTGAAATACATTTATTACCTATTCACGGAGTCTGTCAAAAAAGGCTAACAAAAAAACCTCGTTTGGGTCTAGCATGAATCAGGTAATATTTTAATATTATATTATATCTTTTTATTTAAATGTATATATTTCATTTAGCTTAGTAAAAACCCGCACACTATTAGACAGTAAAGCGTCCTGTGATACCAATTTCCTCAGATATTGGAGTATCGATTTCTATAGCCACTTTTAATTCTATTAATTTCCAAGTATTTCCGTTACTTCTTGTGTGATATATAAATATAATATACGAATCAAACTTGATATATCATAAGACATGAAAGAAGTTGAATATATGAATACAAAATTTTATATAACCGCAATCGATATGCAAATGAAATAATGACGACGCCGGAGGGCTGATAAAGTCTACGGTATTCGATCTCCCTATTTCATTTAGTTTTTCATACATGCCTACAATATCCACAATCGATATGATATGAAACAATGACGACGCCGGAGGGCTGATAAAGTCTACGGTATTCGATCTCCCTATTTCATTTAGTTTTTCATACATGCCTACAATATCCACAATCGATATGATATGAAACAATGACGACGCCGGAGGGCTGATAAAGTCTACGGTATTCGATCTCCCTATTTCATTTAGTTTTTCATACATGCCTACAATATCCACAATCGATATGATATGAAACAATGACGACGCCGGAGGGCTGATAAAGTCTACGGTATTCGATCTCCCTATTTCATTTAGTTTTTCATACATGCCTACAATATCCACAATCGATATGATATGAAATAATGACGACGCCGGAGGGCTGATAAAGTCTACGGTATTCGATCTCCCTATTTCATTTAGTTTTTCATACATGCCTACAATATCCACAATCGATATGATATGAAACAATGACGACGCCGGAGGGCTGATAAAGTCTACGGTATTCGATCTCCCTATTTCATTTAGTTTTTCATACATGCCTACAATATCCACAATCGATATGATATGAAACAATGACGACGCCGGAGGGCTGATAAAGTCTACGGTATTCGATCTCCCTATTTCATTTAGTTTTTCATACATGCCTACAATATCCACAATCGATATGATATGAAACAATGACGACGCCGGAGGGCTGATAAAGTCTACGGTATTCGATCTCCCTATTTCATTTAGTTTTTCATACATGCCTACAATATCCACAATCGATATGATATGAAACAATGACGACGCCGGAGGGCTGATAAAGTCTACGGTATTCGATCTCCCTATTTCATTTAGTTTTTCATACATGCCTACAATATCCACAATCGATATGATATGAAACAATGACGACGCCGGAGGGCTGATAAAGTCTACGGTATTCGATCTCCCTATTTCATTTAGTTTTTCATACATGCCTACAATATCCACAATCGATATGATATGAAACAATGACGACGCCGGAGGGCTGATAAAGTCTACGGTATTCGATCTCCCTATTTCATTTAGTTTTTCATACATGCCTACAATATCCACAATCGATATGATATGAAACAATGACGACGCCGGAGGGCTGATAAAGTCTACGGTATTCGATCTCCCTATTTCATTTAGTTTTTCATACATGCCTACAATATCCACAATCGATATGATATGAAACAATGACGACGCCGGAGGGCTGATAAAGTCTACGGTATTCGATCTCCCTATTTCATTTAGTTTTTCATACATGCCTACAATATCCACAATCGATATGATATGAAACAATGACGACGCCGGAGGGCTGATAAAGTCTACGGTATGCGATCGCCAGATTTCATTTAGTTTTTGCTCTAAAGGGACATATCTTATGTTTTGAGTATGTATGAAAAACTGATATATACTTTTCACGTAAAACATATTCAAGTCATTTAATTAATTAATAACCTCTACACATTATTTGTGTTAAAGTAATCATGTAACATACTAGTGATTAAACGCCCAGCTTTTTTATACTTATCAGATTTCCACGAAATGCTACGAATTCTGAAATATTCATATTTCTAAATAATTAATACTCAAGAACATTCTTTCGAGTTAAAGTATTAATTCAACATAAATTTAATTAAACAACAAAACTTTTTTCACTTAACGGATTTCCACGAAGTCGTACGAATTCTGAAATATTTATATTCTTAAAATAAAAGTTCAAATAATTTGAACAATACAAATGCATTGATTTTTTTTTCTAATCCTAGTAACTTCAGTTCTACAAAATTAAATATTGAAAATATATTAATAAACAAATACAATTTTGTAGAGGTTCCTATTGTGTAAGTTATTATTATTATTATTATTATTATTATTATTATTATTATTATTATTAATACTTGCTAAACAGCAACCCTAGTTGGAAAAGCAGGATGCTATAAGCTTAGGGGCCCCAACAGGGAAAATACCCCAGTGAGGAAAGGAAACAAGCAAAAATAAAATATTTTAAGAACAGTAACAACATTGAAATAGATATCTCCAACAAAAACTATAAAAACTTTTACAAAACAAGAAGAAGAGAAACTAGATAGAATAGTGTGCCAAAGTGTACCCTCAAGCAAGAGAACTCTAATCCAAGATAGCGAAAGACTATTGTACAGAGGCTATGGCACTACCCAAGACTAGAGAACAATGGTTTTATTTTGGAGTGTCCTTCTACTAGAAGAGCTGCTTACCATATACAAGCTAGAACCAGGGAGGGCCAGGCAGTGGCTGCTGATAACTCTGCAGATAGACCTATAGGCTCCCTCAAACCCCCCCAACCTTAGCTCACAAGGATGGTAAGGTTGCAAGCACTAATGGCACTAACGAATCTGAGCGGGACTCGAACCCCAGTCCGGCAAACACCAGATAGAGACGTTACCAATCAGGCCACATCAACCCTAAAAGAGAGATTAATGTTTGTGTCTGACTGACACCAGTAGACTATGGATTTCAGCCTTCGGTCAAAGGTAATTTATTTCACTCCACCACCATGCTATGGACTTCTCTCCCGTCTTTAAGCTTTCCATGTGGCCGATGTGCTAACGTCCATGGCTGATGAACGCCAGACTGGGGTTTGAGTCCCACTCAAACTAGTTAGTTCCTTTGGTCACTGCAACCTCACCATCCTTGTGAGCTATGGATGCAGGGTTGGGAGAGCCTATAGGTCTATCTGCTGAGTATCATGGACATACACAGATTCAACCTTTCACACAAGCCCTCCAACTTTATCAACTACAACACGGCAGTTTGGCAATTTGTGGGGGATTATGGTTTCCGAGTGTACCATCTCAGGAGGCCCTTTCTCACCAGGTTATGTCCACACTCTCGCCCCATATCCGAATGACATAGAGACACGAGAGACCGAGTAGTCAAACGTTTGGCAATGTCACCCAGTGTAACAGGATAAGATATATATATATATATATATATAATATATATATATATATATATATATGTATATATATACACATATATATATGTATATATACATATATATATACATACATGTATATATATATATATATATATAATATGTATATATATATATATATATATATACATATATATATATATATACACACACATATATATATGTATATATATATACACACATATATATATATATATACACACATATATATATATATATATATATGACCCATGTAGACGGATAACGAGACGTCGGAATATGAGTTTTCTTCATTTATTACAAAAGGTTTGTTCATAAGTACACTTGGCACAACTACCCTCTCAGGTGAGGGACTTGTCAACCCGACCGCCCAAAGGCAACGAAACTCCCTTCGCTACCAAAATGCAATCTTTACAATAACATGCTGAGACATAGGTTTTTGTGGAATACTCATGAATATTGAGTTCATTTACCTTGACGTACAACACACATCTATATACATGAATTAGGACATATATATATATATATATATATATACGGGCCAACATTTGCTCTTTATTATATAGGGGAAATTTCTAAGCGGGTTGAATAACAGTTACTATAGTCAATTTTTTTTTAGCGAGTCAGATTTGCACCGACTCGCAGGGGTGCCCTTTTAGCTCGGAAACGTTTCCTGCTCGCTGATTGGTTGGACGAGTTAATTCTAATCAATCAGGTAGCAGAAAACTTTTTCCGAGCTAAAAGGGCACCCGTGCGAGTCGGTGCAAATCTGCCTCACTAAACAAAATTGAGTATAGTTTCTGGTCTCATAACAATGTCACAAAACAATAAAAATTACATCAACAACTAGAGGGGCACTCATTAGAGCGCAGACCTCCGCTGCGGCAGCTTAATTCTCTACCTTGACCTTTCACCTGAATATGTATCAATAGGTGTGAATTTTTTTTACACTCAAATATGAACCAAGTTTGCAGTCTCTGTGACAACGATGTCGAAACTTATGGCTGAATGCGTAAATTGGACATTTTGTTCAACCATGACCCTGCCCTTCCGAAATTTAATTATTTCCAGCTTTATACATAACGGTTAAGCTCTACAAGTTTCATTACTCTACGATTCAAATTGTGGCCAGGAAGCTGTTCACAAACACACACAAACCGCAGAAAACATAACCTCCTTCCAATTTCGTTGGCGGAGGTAATTCTGATATAATAACTTTAACAATATTTACAGAGATTCAGTCTTCAATTATGAATGAACTTAATATATTTGTTTACTAACAAACAAACACAAACGGGCGAAAACTCAACCTCCTTCCAACTTCGATGGCGGAGGCACCTGAAGCTTTAAGCCAACTATTACGACTGATAGAAAATGTATGAATTCAGTAGCCTGATTCGATCCATACAATTCAGTAGTCATTTAAGAATGAACGTAATATATTTGTTTACAAACAAACACACACAAACGGGCGAAAACTCAACCTCCTTCCAACTTCGTTGGTTGAGGCACCTAAAGCTTTAAGCCAACTATTACGACTGATAGAAAATGTATGAATTCAGTAGCCTGATTCGATCCATACAATTCAGTAGTCATTTAAGAATGAACGTAATATATTTGTTTACAAACAAACACACACAAACGGGCGAAAACTCAACCTCCTTCCAACTTCGTTGGTTGAGGCACCTAAAGCTTTAAGCCAACTATTACGACTGATAGAAAATGTATGAATTCAGTAGCCTGATTCGATCCATACAATTCAGTAGTCAATTTAGAATGAACGTAATATATTCGTTTACAAACAAACAAACACAAACGGGCGAAAACATAACCTCCTTCCAACTTCGTTGGCGGAGGCACCTGAAACTTTCAGCCAACTATTACGACTGATAGAAAATGTATGAATTCAGTAGCCTGCTGCTAATTCATCCCTCAGTGGCAGATAGTTCGGAGATGGGAGTGAAAATGAATTCCAGAGGAGATTTTCGAAGCGTTTGAGGATCACATTAAGTAAAAGGTGATGTATCTCGATCTATCGAGTTGATAGTTTTCCTCGGGGTTGGAAAGATGGAATTGATACCGACCCCTACAATTACTCAATTTCAATTTTTTTTTTCACTAAACATCAACCGCCCCAACAAATAGCTCATTCCTTTTTTTTTTTTTTTTTCCAAAATATTCACCCACCAACAAATACATAATTTCGTAGAATTTTTTTTATTTTTTTCTTAATTTTTTTTTTAACTAAACATCCACTTTTGAATACCATATTTCGAAACAGAAGATTTTCTCAAACATCCACCACTCTCAAAAAATCATATTTTGAAAAGTTTTTCTTTTCATTAATATCCACCACCAAAATTACACCATTCCAAAATTTTTTTTCTGTTTGTTAAACATCTACCCCGACCCGCCAAAATACCCAATTTCAAGAAAAAAAAATCATAAAAATACATCCAACACAAATAATACCCTATTTCCGATTTTTTTTTTTCCCTAAACATCCACCAACCACCCAAAAATATCAGATTTTGAAATATTTGTTTTTTGATAAACTTCCCACCCCCATAAAAAACACCTCATTTCGAAAAAAAAAATATTATTTTTCCAAAACATCCACCTCAAAAAATATATCCCATTCCGATTTTTTTTTTCCTAAACAGACACCCACCCATTTCGAGAAAACCTAAATATTCATATTTTTGGGCAAAATACCAAGAACATTCAGATATCAAGAGAAGTTTTTAATGTGTTGCGGAAAAGGTATATTTACACATTCAGAGAAAAAAAAAAGAGAATGTTCAGCGAATTGATGAAAACAGAATTTGTTGAAAATAATAATAATAATAATAATAATAATAATAATATTAAAAATAATAATAATAATAATAATAATAATAATAATAACAAACAATAATAATAATCAAAATAGTAATGATAATAATAATAATAATAATAATAATAATAATATTAAAAATAATAGTAATAATAATAATAACAATAATAATAATAATAATAATAATAATAGCAACAATAATAATAATAATTATAATATAACAATAAAAAAATAATAATCTAAATAATAATAATAATAATAATAATAAACATAATAGTAATAATGTAATAATAGTAATAATGATATTACTAATAATAATAATAATAATAATAATAATAATAATAACAATAATAATAATAACAATTCTGGAAGCATTGTAAACGTTATATGGACTGTGCAATGAATGCATAAGGTGTCATATCCAGTGATTTTCCCCTTCTGGAAGCGTTTATAAACACACCAATAAAAACTCGATCGTGTAGGTCGTATATTGAAGGTTTCCTCTCATAATACTGACGTCAGAAAGGTTATCTCTCAAGGATACTTGTATGTTGCAAGAGAAAAGGAGCAAATAAATAATTTACCAGATTATGTTTCATATAAAACAATCTAGAAGGAGTTTCATGTAACCGAAGCTTTTAATTTTTTATGAAGTCTTGTGGTCGTTTAATCTAGAGAAATTTTAAAGGTGTTTGAAGGTTAGTCAGTGTATTTTTTACTTCTTACTTTTTATCTGAGGTTTGGATTCACATAGAGGTTATTGCATTTTTTACATCTTACTCTTTATAAAGTGACGCAGTTCCGGTAGGCCCTGCTGCTGCCTCCGATGCCTTAGATGACCGCGGAGGTAGCAGCAGTAGGGGCTTCAGCATTATGAAGCTTCATCTGTGGTGGATAATGTGGGAAGGTGGGCTGTGGCACCCTAACAGTACCAGCTGAACTCGGTTGAGTCCCTTGTTAGGCTGGAGGAACGTAGAGAGTAGAGGTCCCCCCCTTTTTTTTTTTTTTTTTTTTTTTTTTTTTTTTTTTTTTTTTTTTTTTTTTTTTTTTTTTCATTTGTTGATGTCGGCTACCCCCCAAAATTGGGGGAAGTGCCTTGGTATATGTATGTATGTACTCTTTAAAAATCCAAATTTTCTTTGGATTCATACAGTGGCAGTGAAATATTAAGTGGACTGTCTATAGATCTCCTTTTGAATTCACACTTTTAATGATCAAACTTGAGGTTAATTTGATGTTGCAAGAGAAAACTAGCAAATAAATAATTTACTAGATTATGTTTCATATAATTTCTTATGAAGTCCTGTGGTCCTTTAACCAAGAGAGAGAAATCTCTTAGGCAACGATATTCTTGTGTTCCTGTTAAGTTGTCCTATTCAAATTATTTTCCATATCTTTTAAATCTGTAAATTTTCCCTAATATTATCAAGAAAAATCTCGTAGGCAACGATATTCTTGTGTTTCTGTTAAATTGATCAATACAAATTATTTTCCCATATCTCTTAAATCTGCAAATTTTCCCTAATATTATCAAGAAAAATCTCTTAGGCAACGATATTCTTGTGTTCCTGTTAAATTGTCCAATACAAATTTTATTCAATATCTTTTAAATCTGTAAATTTTCCCTAATATTATAAAAAAAAATCTCTTAGGCAACGATATTCTTGTGTTCCAGTTAAATTGTTCTATACAAATTTTTTTTCCATATCTTTTAAATCTGCAAATTTTCCCTAATATTATAAAGAAAAATCTCTTAGGCAACGATATTCTTGTGTTCCTGTTAAATTGTTCTATACAAATATTATTCCATATCTTTTAAATCTTTAAATTTCCCCTAATATTATAAAGAAAAATCTCTTAGGCAACGATATTCTTGTGTTCCTGTTAAATTGTTCTATACAAATATTATTCCATATCTTTTAAATCTTTAAATTTCCCCTAATATTATAAAGAAAAATCTCTTAGGCAACGATATTCTTGTGTTCCTGTTAAATTATTCTATACAAATTATTTTCCACATCTTTTAAATCTGCAAATTTTCCCTAATATTATCAAGAAAAATCTCTTAGGCAACGATATTCTTGTGTTCCTGTCAAATTGTTCTAAACAAATTATTTTCCATATCTTTTAAATCTGTAAATTTTCCCTAATATTATAAAGAAAAATCTCTTAAGCAAAGATTTTCTTGTGTTCCTGTTAAATTGTTCTATACAAATATTATTCCATATCTTTTAAATCTGTAAATTTTTCCTAATATTATAAAGAAAAATCTCTTAGGCAACGATATTCTTGTGTTCCTGTTAAATTATTCTATATGAATTCTTTTTCATATCTTTTAAATCTTTAAATTTTCCCTAATATTATAAAGAGAAATCTCTTAGGCATCGATATTCTTGTGTTCCTGTTAAATTGTTCTATACAAATTTTTTTCCATATCTTTTAAATCTGTAAATTTTCCCTAATATTATAAAGAAAAATCTCTTAGGCAACGATATTCTTGTGTTCCTGTTAAATTATTCTATATGAATTCTTTTTCATATCTTTTAAATCTTTAAATTTTCCCTAATATTATAAAGAGAAATCTCTTAGGCAACGATATTCTTGTGTTCCTGTTAAATTGTTCTATACAAATTATTTTCCATATCTTTTAAATCTGTAAATTTTCCCTAATATTATAAAGAAAAATCTCTTGGGCAACGATATTCTTGTGTTCCTGTTAAATTGTTCTATACAAATTGTTTTCCATATCTTTTAAATCTTTAAATTTTCCCTAATATTATAAAAGAAAATCTCTTAGGCAACGATATTCTTGTGTTCCTGTTAAATTGTCCAATACAAATGTTTTTCCATATCTTTTGAATCTTTAAATTTTCCCTAATATTATAAAGAGAAATCTCTTAGGCAACGATATTCTTGTGTTCCTGTTAAATTGTTCTATACAAATTGTTTTCCATATCTTTTAAATCTTTAAATTTTCCCTAATATTATAAAAGAAAATCTCTTAGGCAACGATATTCTTGTGTTCCTGTTAAATTGTTCTATACAAATATTATTCCATATCTTTTAAATCTGTAAATTTCCCCTAATATTATAAAGAAAAATCTCTTAGGCAACGATATTCTTGTGTTCCTGTTAAATTGTTCTATACAAATTGTTTTCCATATCTTTTAAATCTTTAAATTTTCCCTAATATTATAAAAGAAAATCTCTTAGGCAACGATATTCTTGTGTTCCTGTTAAATTGTCCAATACAAATGTTTTTCCATATCTTTTGAATCTTTAAATTTTCCCTAATATTATAAAGAGAAATCTCTTAGGCAACGATATTCTTGTGTTCCTGTTAAATTGTCCTATACAAATTATTTTCCATATCTTTTAAATCATTAAATTTTCCCGAATATTATAAAGAGAAATCTCTTAGGCAACGATATTCTTGTGTTCCTGTTAAATTGTCCTATACAAATTATTTTCCATATCTTTTAAATCTTTAAATTTCCCCTAATATTATAAAGAAAAATCTCTTAGGCAACGATATTCTTGTGTTCCTGTTAAATTGTTCTATACAAATTATTTTCCATATCTTTTAAATCTTTAAATATTCCCGAATATTATAAAGAGAAATCTCTTAGGCAACGATATTCTTGTGTTCCTGTTAAATTGTCCTATACAAATTATTTTCCATATCTTTTAAATCTTTAAATTTCCCCTAATATTATAAAGAAAAATCTCTTAGGCAACGATATTCTTGTGTTCCTGTTAAATTGTTCTATACAAATTATTTTCCATATCTTTTAAATCTGTAAATTTTCCCGAATATTATAAAGAGAAATCTCTTAGGCAACGATATTCTTGTGTTCCAGTTAAATTGTCCAATACAAATTTTATTCAATATCTTTTAAATCTGTAAATTTTCCCTAATATTATAAAGAAAAATCTCTTAGGCAACGATATTCTTGTGTTCCTGTTAAATTGTTCTATACAAATTGTTTTCCATATCTTTTAAATCTGTAAATTTTCCCTAATATTATCAAGAAAAATCTCTTAGGCAACGATATTCTTGTGTTCCTGTTAAATTGTCCAATACAAATTTTTATTCAATATCTTTTAAATCTGTAAATTTTCCCTAATATTATAAAAAAAAAATCTCTTAGGCAACGATATTCTTGTGTTCCAGTTAAATTGTTCTATACAAATTTTTTTTTTCCATATCTTTTAAATCTTTAAATTTCCCCTAATATTATAAAGAAAAATCTCTTAGGCAACGATATTCTTGTGTTCCTGGTAAATTGTTCTATACAATTTTTTTTCCATATTTTTTAAATCTTTAAATTTTCCCTAATATTATAAAGAGAAATCTCTTAGGCATCGATATTCTTATGTTCCTGTTAAATTGTTCTATACAAATTTTTTTTTCCATATCTTTTAAATCTTTAAATTTTCCCTAATATTATAAAGAAAAATCTCTTAGGCAACGATATTCTTGTGTTCCTGGTAAATTGTTCTATACAATTTTTTTTCCATATTTTTTAAATCTTTAAATTTTCCCTAATATTATAAAGAGAAATCTCTTAGGCATCGATATTCTTATGTTCCTGTTAAATTGTTCTATACAAATTTTTTTTCCATATCTTTTAAATCTGCAAATTTTCCTTAATATCATAAAGAAAAATCTCTTAGGCAACGATATTCTTGTGTTCCTGTTAAATTGTTCTATACAAATTATTTTCCATATCTTTTAAATCTTTAAATTTTCCCTAATATTATAAAGATTTTAAACGTGTTTAAAGGTCACTCATGAATGGCAGAAGCAAGGGACAGGACAACGTCCTAAAAGCTGACTACATATAAATGTGATCAGCACCCAAACCTCCATTAACCTTGGATCAGGGAGGGCCAGGCAATGGCTGCTGATGACTCACCACATATACTTATGATCTATACCCAAATTTCCATTAAGCTAGGACCAGGGAGGGCCAGGCAATGGCTGCTGATGACTCACCACATATACTTGTGATCTATACCCAAATTTCCATTAAGCTAGGACCAGGGAGGGCCAGGCAATGGCTGCTGATGACTCACCACATATACATGTGATCAACACCCAAACCTCCATTAACCTTGGACCAGGGAGGGCCAGGCAATGGCTGCTGATCCCTCACCATATATACATGTTATCAACACCCAATTCTCCATTAACCTTGACCAGGGAGGGCCAGGCAATATCTGCTGATCACTCACCATATATACATGTGATCAGCACCCAAACCTCCATTAACCTCAGACCAGGGAGAGCCAGGCAATGGTTGCTGATGACTCACCACATATACATGTGATCAGCACCCATACCTCCATTAAGCTAGGACCAGGGAGGGCCAGGCAATAGCTGGTGATGAATCACCACATATACATGTGGTCAGCACCCAAACCTCCATTAAGCTAGGACCAGGGAGGGCCAGGCAATGGCTGCTGATGACTCACCACATATAAATGTGATCAATACCCAAATTTGCATTAAGCTAGGACCACGGAGGGCCAGGCAATGGCTGCTGATGACTCGCCAAGTAGACCTATACGATCCCTTAATTGCTATACTTAAATCTTTTTTAAAGAGGCGCATTTGCACTGACTCACAGGGATGCCCTTTTAGCATGGAAAAGTTTCCTACTAGCAAATTAGTTGGCCTCATTAAAAGAATAGTAATTATCAAGCTTGAACGAGTCTTGATCCCCTATCCAACAGATTGCTAGGCACAGACGTTTCCAATATGTTACCAAAAAAAAAAAAAAAAAAAAAAAAAAAAAAAAAAAAAAAAAAAAAAAAAAAAAAGTCTTATCCGTTTCAAGCCTCATCTATTCCAAATTTTATTGATATAACTCACCATTTTGATAGTTTCTCTAATTCTTTTATGGACCAAAGTTTCATTTTCGTTACAATTTCTGCAGAAATTTCAAATTTTAGAACATTTGCTTTTATTCTAACTGCTAGCATATGCCACGACGCAAACAAGGTCTTTTATAGATTATCATATATCTAGAGATTTTCATAACCTCTATACATTATCCTATTTTGTTTCAATTTTTTTAATATATTCACGATATATTTTATAAACACTTACAGTTTCTATAATCCATCGCCCACATGTCTAGAGCTCAGTTATTTTTTTTTATTGTTTTCTATATATTTTTCCATGGTCACTATATCATTCATTCTTTCCATAAAACGATACAAAAACTCTAATTTAACTTTTTATAAAATCCTCAGATATTTATTTCAAATAATTCCAAGGTTCTTTTTTATGAATCTCTTTTCATTCTGTGTTATCAACCTTGATATTCTTAATATAGCTCTGTTCAGATATTGACTAAATTATTATTATTATTATTATTATTATTATTATTATTATTATTATTATTACTAGCCTAGTTGGAAAAGCAATATTATTATTATTATTATTATTATTACTAGCCAAGCTACAACCCTAGTTGAAACAGCAATATTATTATGATTATTATTATTATTAATATTATTATTATTATTACTAGCCAAGCTACAACCCTAGTTGGAAAAACAATATTATTATTATTATTATTATTATTATTATTATTATTATTAACCAAGCTACAACGCTAGTTGGAAAAGCAAGATGCTACAAGCCCAAGGGCTCCAATAGGGAAAAATAGCCCAGTGAGGAAAGGAAATAAGGAAATAAATAAATGATGAGAATAAATTAACAATGAATCATTCTAAAAACAGTAACGACGTTAAAACAAATATTGCTTCCCATAAATTCAGTCCTTTTAACCTATTCGAAACCCCCCTGCCTTGCGATCTGGTGGATTGGGATTCGAGATCCGCTCAAGTACTATACTTTCTTGTAGTGTCTGCAACCTAGCCATCCTGCCTTTAGGTAAGCAGTTAATTCTAATAGCTGGGCCTTCTCCATCATGAGGCTCAATACTACACAGTATTCTAGAAGTTTTATTCAAGCTGTGACCAAGTTGTGGAATGATCGCCCTAATCGGGTAGTTGAAATAGTAGAACTTCAAAAGCTCAAAGTTGCAGCAAATGTTTTTATGTTGACCAGGTTGACATGAGTCTTTTCATAGTTTATATATGACATATCTGTTTTGAAGTTGTTACTGTTTTTAGAATGATTTATTGTTAATTTGTTCTCATCATTTATTTATTTCCTTATTTCCTCTCCTCACTGGGCTATTTTTCCCTATTGGAGCCCTTGGGCTTATAGCCTCTTGCTTTTCCAACTAGGGTTGTAGCTTGGCTAATAATAATAATAATAATAATAATATTAATAATAATGCTTTTCCAACCAGGGTTGTAGCTTGGCTAATAATAATAATAATAATAATAATAATAATAATAATATTGCTTTTCCAACTAGGGTTGTAGCTTGGCTAGTAATAATAAAAATAATAAAGGACCCCATAGGTCTACCTGTTAGTCATGAACAGCCATAACCTGGTCCTCCTTGGCCCTAGATTGGATGTAGAGGGGGCTTGGCCTCTGATCATACGTTTATATAGTCAGTCACTAGGGCACCTTGCTTCTGCCATTTCACGAGTAACCTTTAAACCTGTTGCCGTCGTTGTCGGGCTTAGTGAATGGAAGTTAGATTTCAAAGCGTGTTGTTTTGGTATGCAGTCTCATATATAACCTGATCTCAGGAATTCCAATATACAAAATTGAAAATGGAGTAATTAGTCAAAAGTGTCCATGAAATGTACAATTCACAAATAGTGACAATTTTTAGTAATTGCTCCGTTTTCTATAACATGATACCGTTTTCTCCATAATGGTACGCTTATATCTGTCCTTGTCGACTTGGCGTCAATATTTGCTTCTCGTGAACAGAACAAAGTGTTATTTGCCTTCTTTTCTTCAATTCCAGAGAACCCGAAACGAAATATAACAACCGTTGCGAAAACATGATTCCTTTTGTGTCACAATTAGGTGCAAATACAGCATTCAAAGAATATGAATTCTTTAGATCTCTGTTGCAACATGCAATCCTATTGAGAAAGACTTTTTTAATAAGTATGCAACGTAGATCCTAAACAAAACAGATCTGACGTCACGGAAGTCCGTTAATAGCAATATTGCAAATCATTCTGGTGTTAATTTTTACATTTTCAGATTTTCCGCGAAATCTAATTACGTATTGCATTTTCCTTCTGTGCAAATTTCAGTGAGGCAACGCATATGCATTTTGCGAACGTTTTGCAACTCATATGCAATTTACCAACCTTTTGCAATGCATATGCCTTATGCCAACATTTTTCAACGCTTATGCATTGTCAATATTTTTCAATACATATGAATTCTGCCAACATTCTGCACATCATATGCATTCTGCCAACATTTTGCATTGCATAGGCATTTTGCCCCCATTTTACAACTCTTGTGCATTCTCTTAATATTTTGCAATACATAAGCATTCTGCCAACATTCTGCACATCATAAGCATTCTGCCAACATTCCGCACTGCATATACCTCCTACCAACATTTCCCAACACATAGGGATCCCGCCAACATTTCTGCACCGCATATACATACTGCCAAAATTTTGCAACGCATATACATCCAGCCAACATTTTGCAATGCATATACATTCTGCCAATATCTTGCAATGAATATACATTTTGCCAACATTTTGCAACGCATATTCATCCTGCCAAAATTTTGCAACGCATACAAATACTACCAACATTTTGCAACGCATATGCATCATACCAACATTTTGCAATGAATATACATTCTGCCAACATTTTGCAACGCATATACACCCTGCCAACCTTTTCCAACGCATGCAAACCCTACCAATATTTTGGAATGCATATACATCATGCGAACATTTAGCAATGCATATAAATCCTGACAACATTTTGCAACGCATTTGCATTTTGCCAACATTTTGCAACGCATTTGCATTTTGCCAACATTTTGAAACACATATACATCCTGCCAACATTTAGCAACGCATATAAATCCTGCCAACATTTTACAACGCATTTGCATTTTGCCAACATTTTGCAACGCATATAAATCCTGCCAACATTTTCCAACGCATTTGCATTTTGCAACACACATGGATTCTGCCAACAACCGCACCTTTTGTACATAATGGGATAACAATGAACATACGTTTTTTATACGCATTGTAAACCGTAGCGAATAACTTACGCAAATTCCCCTATTTAACATTATCAAGCGCTTGGAAGCGATATACGGATTGCAATAACTCTTTTTGTCATAACAACATATGTTATAATGAGTTCCACGTATAATGGGTAATATTAGACAATGTACAATTAATCTTCAAGTCTAATTAGTATTACCTTTGTTTATTAGTATTATCTTTGTTAAACGTAATCATAATTATTATAATGGCTATGATTAATTCAGGGTTAGATGTAGAGAACTTTGTATTAACAAGATGAAAATCTATCAAAAATATACACTTACACACACACCTTAAAAAAAAGAATATATATATATATATATATATATATATATATATATATATATATATATATATATATATATATATATATATATATATATATATTTCCAGTCATACTCAGGGAATAGTCATACCCTGGCGAGATGGGTTTGGAAAGGGTGAAGGGGGTTGAATTCTTGCGTGTGTATGTGCGTGTGTGTGTGTGCATGTGTTGCGTGTGCCTGCATATTACCTAGAGATTTAGCCGTCATTTTTGACGGATCACGTATACTATACAGTGTATATATATATATATATATATATATATATATATATATATATATATAATTTGTATATATATATACATATATATATATAATTTGTATATATATATATATATATATATATACAAATTATATATATATATGTATATATATATACAAATTATATATATATATATATATATATATATATATATATATATATATATATATATATATATATATATATATATATATACAAACAACTCAACACGAATTAGAAACCCAATTATTTAACGCACTGACATTAGATATCAAACGAAGAACAGCAAGCGAAGAAAGAATCTCACTCACAAATAAGAATCTAAAAGAAATATAAAAATAAGCTAGAAGTAAGACATCCCCGTAAACAAACAAACGAACATACAAACAACCTGGCGAATCATTTCCCAAGAGAAATGAAAGAGTGGGGGAGTCTGAACTCCACCGAGACCTACAAGAGAGACCCAAAATCGAAGTGGAGAGTCAAACAATAGCCAGAAAAGGAGGAGATGAATCTTCGGTCTTTCTGCTAGGACTAATGTACGCGACCCGTGAAAAAATGAGGGCTATTCTATCCCTTTTCTCTTCCTATTTTAATTAAGTTTATATAGTTTATATAGGAGATATCTATTTTAATGTTGTTACTCTTCTTAAAATATTCTATTTTCCTTTTTTCCTTTCCTCACTGGGCTATTTTCCCTGTTGGATCCTCTGGGCTTGTAGCATCCTGCTTTTCCAACTAGGGTTGTAGCTTAGCTAGTAATAATAATAATAATAATAATAATAATAGATATACACACATCACAGATTCATCCCTTCGCATCCCTTCCCACTTTCCTAACTACAATCCCTATTACAGGGTATGGCTACTTCATCTTCCCCATATCCAGGGTATAGGGAGAGATTATTATATATATCATCATCTCCTCCTACGGCTGTCGACGCAAAGGGCCTCAGTTTGATTTTGCCAGTCTGGTCTCTATCTTGAGCTTTTAAATTAATACTTCTCCATTCATCATCTCCTATTTCACATTTCATAATCCTCAGGCATGTAGGTCTGGGTCTTCCAACTCTTTTAGTACCTTGCGGAGCCCAGTTAAAAGTTTTGTGAACTAATCTCTCTCGAGTGCGAAGAACATGCCAAAACCATCTCCATCTACCCCTCACCCTGATCTCATCCAAATATGGCACACGAGTAATCTCTTTATAGTTTCAGTCTATGGAAATAGAATATATATATCTATATCTATCTATCTATCTATCTATCTATCTATATACATATATATATAATTTATATATTTATATATATATATGTATATATACAGTTTATCTCTCTCTCTCTCTCTCTCTCTCTCTCTCTCTCTCTCTCTCTCTCTCTATATATATATATATATATATATGTATATATATATGTATGTATATATATATATACAGTATATATATATATATACATATATATATATATATATATATATATATATATATATATATATATATATTTCTATATCTATAGGTATATATATATATATATATATATACATATATATATATATATATATACATATATATTATTGGTAATCTCCAATAAAAATTGAATACCGAGCACAAAGAAATGGAAACGACTAACTAATCATACGCAATATTATTCTCTTTATCAAAAGCTCTCATAATACTTAAATCCCTCGTCGAATTTGTTTCATGATACTATAAACCAATACGAGAATTTTATATTTTCATTTACCAATGATATATTGTTTTTTATTATGAGTTTTCTTTCACTCAATTTCTATTAAAATTAAGATTTTCACATTATTATGATATCAAAATTATCAATGAACGGAACGTTTATATCAATGAACTAAACGTCCTTATCATCAATGAACAAACGTTCATATCAATGAACTGAACGTTCTCATCATCAATGAACGAAACGTTCATATTAATGAACTGAACGTCCTTAACATCAATGAACGTCCTTATCATCAATGAACGAAACGTTCATATCAATGAACTGAACGTCCTTATCATCAATGAACGAAACATTCATATCAATGAACTGACCGTTCTTATCATCAATGAATGAAACGCTCATATCAATGAAATGAACGTTCTTATCATCAATGAACGAAACGTTCAATGAACTGAACGTTCTTATCATCAATGAACGAAAAGTTCATAGCAAAGAACTGAAAGTTCTTATCATCAATGAACGAAACGTTCATATCAATGAACTGAACGTCGTTATCATCAATGAACGAAACGTTCATATCAATGAACTGAACGTCCTTATCATTAATTAACGAAACGTTCATATCAATGAATTGAACGTCCTTATCGTCAATGAACGAAACGTTCATATCAATGAACTGAACGTCCTTATCATCAATGAACGAAACGTTCATATCAATGAACGGAACGTCCTTATCATCAATGAACGAAACGTTCATATCAGTGAACTGAACGTTCTTATCATCAATAAACTAAACGTTCACATCAATGAACTGAACGTCCTTATCATCGATGAACGAAACGTTCATATCAATGAAGAGAACGTACTTATCATCAATGAACTGAACGGTATCCTCAATGAACTGCACGTCATTGCTCATTAATACTTTTATCTTGTCTAAAGTACAAAAAAAAAAAAAAGAAAAAAAAAACCAACAGCTAGACGATAAAAGTCCTTATGATAAACATTATTTCAAACGAGTAAAATCAAATGAGCAAATATTAATCAAACCAGTTATCGACATTCCTAATCCCAGATCCGATTGAAATAAAATAAATTCTCTAGTGACGTTAAATGACGCCATTAAAGACGACTGCGTAGTACTCCGAAATGAGCCTCGGGAGCTCCATTAAAAATCCTCAATCGTCCTCAAAGAAAACAGTAAGGACGTGGCCTTCCCCACAGCGCTGAACATAACAGTCATAATTCCAGAACAAATTGAAATAGAATAAATTCTGACGTTAAATGACGCCATTAAAGACGACTGCGTAGTACTCCGAAATGAGCCTCGGGAGCTCCATTAAAAATCCTCAATCGTCCTCAAAGAAAACAGTAAGGACGTGGCCTTCCCCACAGCGCTGAACATAGCAGTCATAATCCCAGATCCGATTGAAATAAAATAAATTCTCTAGTGACGTTAAATGACGCCATTAAAGACGACTGTGTAGTACTCCGAAATGAGCCTCGGGAGCTCCATTAAAAATCCTCAATCGTCCTCAAAAAAAACAGTAAGGACGTGGCCTTCCCCACAGCGCTGAACATAACAGTCATAATTCCAGAACAAATTGAAATAGAATAAATTCTGACGTTAAATGACGCCATTAAAGACGACTGCGTAGTACTCCGAAATGAGCCTCGGGAGCTCCATTAAAAATCCTCAATCGTCCTCAAAGAAAACAGTAAGGACGTGGCCTTGCCCACAGCGCTGTATATAACCTACATACAAACGCTGTCTCTCTTCCCCTACCCGAGAAAGCAACAGGCTAATACGTGTTGCAGAGAGGAGAATGAAGGGTAGGGGGAGCGGGAGAGGGAGGAGGGAGGGAGGGAGGAGGAGGAGGAGGGGGAAGCACCTCAGTTTTTGGGGTCACTTGTTGCGCGCCAGTGTTACCAACATCACAGAAACCACAGCCACGCTTCTGTCCTCTCCACTGATGATTATTCCCCTATCGTGTTTTATATTTTCGAATATAAAAAATGGATTGAAATAGCCTAATTAATATCATTAATTGGAGTAATTAATCCAGTTAATGGAATTCTTTCTTGAAGAGATAAACAAGTTATCAGTGGGTTAAAGAAATATTTATTTGCATGTTGCATGAAACGTTCGCTTGTAGGATTGAAGGGGGGAAATCAAAACAGCTGATTGCCAACGGCAATCTGTGCCTGTAAAGGGAGGAGAGGGAGTGAAGGATAAAGAGAGGGAGTGAGGGAGGAGTGAGGGAGGCTAGGGACACGTGTCGGAGCCGCCTGAGGGAACTCCTGTCACGGGAAGATCAATAAAGCGGGCGTCCGATTTCCCGCCTGAGTAATCGACTTCAACTTAATATTTACGGCGGGTGGGGTTTGCTATAGCGGTTTAAAAGGATTCGGACGAGTCTTGATTATAAATATGGCTTTTATGCCATTAAATATTGATAAAGTTCTTTTATTTATAAATAAAAATCGGAATAAATAAACAATATCGGTAGGGTTATGGGAATAGAGGCCAATAGGTTCAAATATCACACTTCATTTCATTATAGAACAAAAAGATACAAAGGAGAGAGAGAGAGAGAGAGAGAGGAGAGAGAGAGAGAGAGAGAGAGAGATTCAAGTGGCAATTTAAAATGGAGAAATTCGAGCATGGTCGGTTTAAATGTAATAATTTTTTTGATTAGTCTATTTGTAACACAAATGTTTTCTATTTTCTAGGAGAGAGAGAGAGAGAGAGAGAGAGAGAGAGAGAGAGAGAGAGATAGAGAGAGAGAGAGAGAGATTTAAGTGGCGATTTAAAATGGAGAAATTCGAGCATGGTCGGTTTAAATGTAATAATTTTTTTGATTAGTCTATTTGTACCACAAATGTTTTCTATATTTTAGGAGAGAGAGAGAGAGAGAGAGAGAGAGAGAGAGAGAGAGAGAGAGATTCAAGTGGCAATTTAAAATGGAGAAATTCTAGCATGATCGGTTTAAATTCAATAATTTTTTTTTATTAGTCTATTTGTACCACAAATGTCTTTGAGAGAGAGAGAGAGAGAGAGAGAGAGAGAGAGAGAGAGATTCAAGTGGCAATTTAAAATGGAGAAATTCTAGCATGATCGGTTTAAATTTAATAATTTTTTTTTATTAGTCTATTTGTACCACAAATGTCTTTGAGAGAGAGAGAGAGAGAGAGAGAGAGAGAGAGAGAGAGAGAGATTCAAGTGGCAATTTAAAATGGAGAAATTCTAGCATGATCGGTTTAAATTTAATAATTTTTTTGATTAGTCTATTTGTACCACAAATGTCTTTGAGAGAGAGAGAGAGAGAGAGAGAGAGAGAGAGAGAGAGATTTATGTGGCGATTTACAATGGTGAAATTCTAGCATGGTCGGTTAAATTTAATAATTTTTTTGATTAGTCTATTTGTACTACCAATGTCTTTGAGAGAGAGAGAGAGAGAGAGAGAGAGAGAGAGAGAGAGGAGAGATTTATGTGGCGATTTAAAATGGAGAAATTCGAGCATGGTCGGTTTAAATGTAATAATTTTTTTGATTAGTCTATTTGTACCACAAATGTTTTCTATATTTTAGAGAGAGAGAGAGAGAGAGAGAGAGAGAGAGAGAGAGAGAGAGATTCAAGTGGCAATTTAAAATGGAGAAATTCTAGCATGGTCGATTTAATTTTAATAATTTTTTTGATTAGTCTATTTGTACCACAAATGTTTTCTATATTTTAGGAGAGAGAGAGAGAGAGAGAGAGAGAGAGAGAGAGAGAGAGAATCAAGTGGCAATTTAAAATGGGGAAATTCTAGCATGGTCGGTTTAAATTTAATAATTTTTTTGATTAGTCTACTTGTAACACAGATGTTTTCTATTTTCTAGAGAGAGAGAGAGAGAGAGAGAGAGAGAGAGAGAGAGAGAGAGAGTGAGAGAGAGAGAGAGAGAGAGACTGAGAGAGCGAGAGATTCAAGTGCCAATTTAAAATGGAGAAATTCGAGCATGGTCGGTTTAAATGTAATAATTTTTTTGATTAGTCTATTTGTAACACAAATGTTTTCTATTTTCTAGAGAGAGAGAGAGAGAGAGAGAGAGAGAGAGAGAGAGAGAGAGAGAGATTTAAAATGGAGAAATTCAAGCATGGTCGATTTAAATTTAATAATTTTATTTTATTAGTCTATTTGTACCACCAATGTCTTTGAGAGAGAGAGAGAGAGAGAGAGAGAGAGAGAGAGAGAGAGAGAGAGATTTATGTG
>NC_090728.1:194514680-194517987 GCF_036898095.1 Palaemon carinicauda | reverse complement strand
ATCGTTGTCACAGGAACTTCAAACTTAGTTCATATTGAGTACATGAAAATCCACGTCAATTAATATATGTTAAGGTCAATGTCAAGGTAGAGTCAAGGTTAAGGGTCAAGAAAAATGTCAAATCCGGGTCATCAACCATACGGCAATAATTTTAGTCGTAAATTAATGAAACTTGCTGGGATTTTAAACTTATGTAAAGAGTTGGAAATGATTAAATTTTTTGAAGGTCAAAGGTCAAGGTTATGAACGAGCAAAACGTCGAAAATCAGCCCAGAAGGTCGAGATAAAAGCTGCCGTGACGGTGGTCTGCGCTCTACCGAGTGCGCAACCCCCCCCCCCCCAGTTACTTATCTGTTACTTGGTTGTACTTTCTTAAGATGAAACCTTGGTTTGGCGCAGTTTCACCCCAATGGCTTAATATCATTTTATGGATAATCTCATTGCATTGTGGTTATTTATATATTTATATATTTTTATATTTATATTATTATTATTATTATTATTATTATTATTATTATTATTATTATTATTATTAAATGCTAAAGCTACAACCCTCGTTGGAAAAGCAGGATGCTATAAGCCCAGGAGCCCCAACAGGGAAAATAGCCTAGTGAGGAAAGGAAATAAGGAAAATTAAAATATTTTAATAAATTAACAATCATTAAAATAAATATCTCCCTATAAAAACTATAAAATTTTAACAAAACAAGAGGAAGAGAAATAAGATAGAATAGTGTGTCCGAGTGTACCCTCAAGCAAGAGAACTGTGTAACCCAAGACAGTGGAAGACCATGGTACAGACGCTATGGCACTACCCAAGACTAGAGAACAATGGTTTGATCTTGGAGTGTTTTCTCCTAGAAGAGCTGCTTACCATAGTTAAAGAGGCTCTTTTACCCTTACTTAAAAGAAAGTAGCCGCTGACAATAAAAGAAAGTGGCCGGCTGAACAATTACTTGCAGTAGTCAACCCCTTGGGTGAAGAAGAATTGTTTGGTAATCTCATTGGTTGTCAGGTGTATGAGGACAGAGGAGAGTATGTAAAGAATAGGCTAGACTATTCGGTGTGTGTATGAGTGTGTAGATTAAGGAAAAATAAACCGCAACCAGAGAGAAGGATCCAATGTAGTACTGTCTGGCCAGTCGAAAGACCCCCATACCTCTCTAGGGGTAGTATCTCAACGGGTGGCTGGTGCCCTGGCTAACCATCTACCTATGTGTGAGATGTTACATGTTATAAATGTTATGTTCACAATATTATTTTTCATAAATAAGGTGAATTCTTGAAAAAGATCAGCGGTTTTGCTGTATGTGTGAGATGCTACATGTTATAATTGCTATATTTACAATATTTACTAATTTGCAACATAAAGGTGAATTCTTGAAAAAGATCAGTGATTTTGCTGGTGTTAGGAAATAAAGAAGTAGATGTTTTAGGCTTAATGGTGCCGATGTGGTCTTTGTGATTAGAAAGCACTCAAGGAAAAAATGTAGGGAATTTAGTATATCACAGGAGAGAGAGAGAGAGAGAGAGAGAGAGAGAGAGAGAGAGAGAGAGAGAGAGAGAGAGAGAGAGAGAGAGAGAGAGAGGGGTAAGCTTATCTTTAGAGTATTAGATCAGTATATATTCTTATTTGACTGTGAGAGATATTAGCTGCAGTGCAACTATAGTCATTCTTTTTAGTGAGGCAGATTTGCACCAACTCGCAGGGGTGCCCTTTTAGCTCGGAAAAGTTTCCTGATCGCTGATTGGTTGAACGAGATAATTCTAACCAATCAGCGATCAGGAAACTTTTCCGAGCTAAAAGGGCACCGTTGCGAATCATATAATGCATATATTAGGTCCAATTGTGATGATGGCGTTATTATTATTATTATTATTATTTTTATTATTATTATTTTTATTATTATTATTTATTGTTAGCTAAGCTACAACCCTAGTTGAGTAAGCAAGATGCCACAAGCCCAAGGGCTCCAATTATTATTATTATTATTATATTATTATTATTATTATTATTATTATTATTATTATTATTACTAGCTAAGCTACAACCCTTGTTGGATAAGCAAGATGGTACAAGCCCAAGAGCTCCAGTTATTATTATTATTATTATTATTATTATTATTATTATTATTATTATTATTATTATATCATCAGCTAAAATACAACCCTAATTTGATAAAGCAAGATGCTATAAGCCCAAGGGCTCAACAGGGAAAAAATAGCCCAGTGAGGAAAGGAAATGAGAAAATAAACGATATGATTAATGATTTATTTTCAAATTGCTTCCCTTTGATCCCATTGACGTTTTGGCATCTATTGTTCGGTTCCCTGAATTACTTCCATTTATAAACCTTCCTCTCTTGAATCATCAAGAGAGAGAGAGAGAGAGAGAGAGAGAGAGAGAGAGAGAGAGAGAGAGAGACTGGTTGTTAAAGGAGCCTATTGAGGCTTGGAGCTTTATCTGATTACTAGTGCTGCTTTCTCTCTCTCTCTCTCTCTCTCTCTCTCTCTCTCTCTCTCTCTCTCTCTCTCTCTCTCTCTCCTCTCTCTCTCTCTCTCTCTCTCTCAAACACATTCAGTCTTGTTAATTCACACTTATTTCCTTCATCTCCTCCTAATGAATATAATTCTCTCTCTCTCTCTCTCTCTCTCTCTCTCTCTCATCTCTCTCTCTCTCTCTCTCTCTCTCTCTCTCTCTCAAACACATTCACTCTTGTTAATTCAAACTTATTTCCTTCATCTTCTCCTAATGAATATAATTCTCTCTCTCTCTCTCTCTCTCTCTCTCTCTCTCTCTCTCTCTCTCTCTCTCTCTCTCTCTCTCACTCTCTCTCTCAAACACATTCACTCTTGTTAATTCAAACATATTTCCTTCTGCTCCTCCTAATAATATAATTCTCTCTCTCTCTCTCTCTCTCTCTCTCTCTCTCTCATCCTCTCTCTCTCTCTCTCTCTCTCTCTTGATAATTCAGAGAGAGAGAGAGAGATTATGACAAAATCCAATATATTGTACATTTTCTTAGTTGGGAAAATTTCATCATTTATTCAACACTGAGTTGTTCTTATCTAAGTGTGCTTAAACCTACTCTACAATGTTAAGAAAAACAGTAATTTTAATCGAAATTCTCCGTAAAAATATAGTATCCTCGGCCGTATTTCAGTAAAATACAGGTGACCGTCATTTTTACCCTACTTTTGTTAATATCTTTTACAGGTTGGTGATCGTAATATCACTCCTTGACGTCAATATATCCTTTTCTGAAACGGTAAATTCCTGGCAGTATTTATTCCAGAATTTTACCTG
>NC_090728.1:194507180-194512180 GCF_036898095.1 Palaemon carinicauda | reverse complement strand
TTCGCTTTTGCTTTATTGTTCTTGAAATATTTTATTTTAATTGTTAATTACTCTTCTTGTTGTTTCCATATTCCTTTCCTCACTGGGCAATTTTCCCTGTTGGAGCCCTTGGGCTTATAGCACTCTGCTTTTCAAAATAGCGTTGTAGCTTAGCAAGTTGTAGTAATAATAGTAATAATAATAATAATAATAATAATAATAATAATATGGTTATTTTTACACACAAAAATTAATGGAGAAATTAGAGGGGGTACCAAAGGAATTAGCATCAACAGTTCACCTCATGAATTGCACTGTATACATTACTTAGGCTCTTTATATGGACCCATTGTGCCCCCTATCTGCACTTACTTCTTAGCCTTTTGCGATACCTCTGTCTGTTTCTTTTCTTCTTCTTGCTGTCCAATAACTCATAGCTTATCTTCATTGCAATTGCAGTGTGTATAAGTGAGTATTGCCTTGTATAAGTGTGATAATGTTTATTAAAATTACTGTTATTGGGATTACAAAATTGAGAGTGCTATTGAGAGCTGGCCAGAGTGTGTAAGGTCTGCGTGGGAGAGGGAAAGGTCCTTGGTAATTGGTGAGAGAAATTGGCTGGCTAGGTTGTTTAAGGTTTGTCTGGGTGAGGGAAACGTCCTTTGGTAAATGGTGAGAGAAATTGGCTGGCTAGGTTGTGTAATGTTTGTGTGGGCGAGGGAAAGGTCCTTTGGTAATAGGTGAGAGAAAGGCTGACCAGGCTGTGTAAGGATTGCCTGGGTGAGGGAAAAGCCCTTTGGTAATTGGTGAAAGAAATTGGCTGGCTAGGTTGTGTAAGGTTTGTCTGGGTGACGGAAAAGTCCTTTGGTAATTGGTGAGAGAAAGGCTGGCCAGGCTGTGTAAGGTTTGTCTGGGTGAGGGAAAAGTCCTTTGGTAATTGGTAAGAGAAATTGGCTGGCTAGGTTGTATAAGGTTTGTCTGGGCGAAGGAAAGGTCCTTTGGTAATTGGTGAGAGAAATTGGCTGGCCAGGTTGTATAAGGTTTGTGTGGGTGAGGGAAAAGTCCTTTGGTAATTGGTGAGAGAAATTAGCTGGTCAGGTTGTGTAAGGTTTGTGTGGATGAGGGAAAGATCCTTTGGTAATTGGTGAGAAGAATTGGCTGGCTAGGTTGTGTAAGGTTTGGGTGGGCGAGGGAAAGGTCCTTTGGTAATTGGTGAGAGAAATTGGCTGGCCAGGCTGTGTAAGGTTTGTCTGGGCGAGAGAAAGGTCCAGAAGCAATGGGTGAGAAGAATTGGTTGGCCAGGTTGTGGAAGGTTTGTGTGGGTGAGGGAAAAGTCCTTTGGTAATTGGTGAGAGAAATTAGCTGGTCAGGTTGTGTAAGGTTTGTGTGGATGAGGGAAAGATCCTTTGGTAATTGGTGAGAAGAATTGGCTGGCTAGGTTGTGTAAGGTTTGGGTGGGCGAGGGAAAGGTCCTTTGGTAATTGGTGAGAGAAATTGGCTGGCCAGGTTGTGTAAGGTTCGTCTGGGCGAGAGAAAGGTCCAGAAGCAATGGGTGAGAAGAATTGGTTGGCCAGGTTGTGTAAGGTTTGTGTGGGTGAGGGAAAAGTCCTTTGGTAATTGGGAGAGAAATTAGCTGGTCAGGTTGTGTAAGGTTTGTGTGGGTGAGGGAAAGATCCTTTGGTAATGGTGAGAAGAATTGGCTGGCTAGGTTGTGTAAGGTTTGTGTGGGCGAGGGAAAGGTCCTTTGGTAATGGTGAGAGAAATTGGCTGGCCAGGTTGTGTAAGGTTCGTCTGGGCGAGAGAAAGGTCCAGAAGCAATGGGTGAGAAGAATTGGTTGGCCAGGTTGTGAAGGTTTGTGTGGGTGAAGGAAAAGTCCTTTGGTAATTGGTGAGAGAAATTAGCTGGTCAGGTTGTGTAAGGTTTGTGTGGATGAGGGAAAGATCCTTGGTAATTGGTGAGAAGAATTGGCTGGCTAGGTTGTGTAATGTTTGTGTGGGCGAGGGAAAGGTCCTTTGGTAATAGGTGAGAGAAAGGCTGACCAGGCTGTGTAAGGATTGCCTGGGTGAGGGAAAAGCCCTTTGGTAATTGGTGAAAGAAATTGGCTGGCTAGGTTGTGTAAGGTTTGTCTGGGTGACGGAAAAGTCCTTTGGTAATTGGTGAGAGAAAGGCTGGCCAGGCTGTGTAAGGTTTGTCTGGGTGAGGGAAAAGTCCTTTGGTAATTGGTGAGAGAAAGGCTGGCCAGGCTGTGTAAGGTTTGTCTGGGTGAGGGAAAAGTCCTTTGGTAATTGGTGAGAGAAAGGCTGGCCAGGCTGTGTAAGGTTTGTGTGGGTGAGGGAAAAGTCCTTTGGTAATTGGTGAGAGAAAGGCTGGCCAGGCTGTGTAAGGTTTGTGTGGGTGAGGGAAAAGTCCTTTGGTAATTGGTAAGAGAAATTGGCTGGCTAGGTTTGTATAAGGTTTGTCTGGGCGAAGGAAAGGTCCTTTGGTAATTGGTGAGAGAAATTGGCTGGCCAGGTTGTGTAAGGTTCGTCTGGGCAAGAGAAAGGTCCAGAAGCAATGGGTGAGAAAAATTGGTTGGCCAGGTTGTGGAAGGTTTGTGTGGGTGAGGGAAAAGTCCTTTGGTAATTGGTGAGAGAAATTAGCTGGTCAGGTTGTGTAAGGTTTGTGTGGATGAGGGAAAGATCCTTTGGTAATTGGTGAGAAGAATTGGCTGGCTAGGTTGTGTAAGGTTTGGGTGGGCGAGGGAAAGGTCCTTTGGTAATTGGTGAGAGAAATTGGCTGGCTAGGTTGTGTAAGGTTTGTCTGGGGGGAGAGAAAGGTCCTTTGGTAATTTGTGAGAGAAATTGGCTGGCTAGGTTGTGTAAGGTTTGTCTGGGTGAGGGAAACGTCCTTTGGTAATTGGTGAGAGAAATTGGCTGGCCAGGCTGTGTAAGGTTTGTCTGGGTGAGAGAAAGGTCCAGAAGCAATGGGTGAGAAAAATTGGTTGGCCAGGTTGTGGAAGGTTTGTGTGGGTGAGGGAAAAGTCCTTTGGTAATTGGTGAGAGAAATTAGCTGGTCAGGTTGTGTAAGGTTTGTGTGGATGAGGGAAAGATCCTTTGGTAATTGGTGAGAAGAATTGGCTGGCTAGGTTGTGTAAGGTTTGTCTGGGGGGAGGGAAAGGTCCTTTGGTAATTGGTGAGAGAAATTGGCTGGTCAGGTTGTGTAAGGTTTGTGTGGGTGAGGGAAAGGTCCTTTGGTAATTGGTGAGAGAAATTGGCTGGCCAGGCTGTGTAAGGTTTGTCTGGGTGAGGGAAACGTCCTTTGGTAATTGGTGAGAGAAATTGGCTGGCTAGGTTTTGTAATGTTTGTGTGGGCGAGGGAAAGGTCCTTTGGTAATTGGTGAGAGAAATTGGCTGGTTAGGTTGTGTAAGGTTTGTGTGGGTGAGGGAAAGATCCTTTGGTAGTTGGTGAGAGGAATTGGCTGGCTAGGTTGTGTAAGGTTTGTGTGGGCGAGGGAAAGGTCCTTTGGTAATTGGTGAGAGAAATTGGCTGGTTAGGTTGTGTAAGGTTTGTGTGGGTGAGGGAAAGATCCTTTGGTAGTTGGTGAGAGGAATTGGCTGGCCAGGTTGCGTAAGTTTCGTCTGGGCAAAAGAAAGGTCCAGAGCTAATTGGCAAGAGGAATAAGTGGCACTTTGTAAAGAGGTTAAGGTAATAGAGCACATTGTAGAAATCATATAGGTATGACGTTATTTTGGTGGGAGAGATTCGTCTGTTACGTGAGGAGTTTGAAAGTAACATGTATTTGACTTTAGGGAAGCACTGTAATAACTTGAAATTCACTTTGAAAGGAAATATATATAAACTGAAATCTAAATCTTTTGAGACATCAAAGATGTGGTAACGTCCCTGATTGGTGAACGCCAGACTGGAGTTCGAGTCCCGCTCAAACTCGGTAGTTCCTTAGGTCGCTGCAATCTCACCATCCTTGTGAGCTAAAGATGGGGGTTTGGGGGAGCCTATAGGTCTATCTGCTGAGTCTGGCCCTCCTTGGTCCTAGCTTGGGTGGAGAGGGGACTTGGGTGCTGATCATATGTATATATGGTGAGTCTCTAAGGCATTGTCCTGCTTGCTAGGGGAATGTCACTGTCCCTTGCTTCTGCCATTCATGAGCAGCCTTTAAACCTTTAATTATTTTGGAATATCTCATCTTCTGCCTTTGTTTTTGTTGATGTGTGCACGTATATATATATATATATATATATATATATATATATATATATATATATATATATATATTATATATATATATATTCATATATATATATATATATATATATATATATATATATATATATATATATATATATATATATCAAGCGGCATAGTAGATATTTCTTTATACCAATGAGTAATAATAATCTTTGAAATAAACAAAGCAAAAAAAAATGATAACTTTCTTCATATTACAATCAATTCAATACTCTCTCTCTCTCTCTCTCTCTCTCTCCTCTCTCTCCTCTCTCTCTCTCTCTCTCTCTCTCTCTCTCTCTCTCTCCCAAAGGTCAGAGTTGACGAATGCATGTCCCATACTGCTGCCTAACTCATGTCCTTCATGCCGCGAATCCCTTGAAATTGGCCCCAGAATCTGGTTAGCAGACAATTCCCAAGTTAGATGAGGTTCAGGAAGGTGTCGATGCTGACATGTCATTAACTGTTTTTTCGAGGGTCAATTTTTCCGAAGGTTTTTCTGTATTTTGATTCTTTCCGTTGGCTCATGGCCATTGTCAGTACTTGATTTTTTTCCTTATGGTTTTTTTTTTATTCTTTCCATTATCAGTATTTGAATTTTTCTATTATCAGTATTTAATTCTTTCCATTATCAGTGTTTGAAACTTTCCATTGTCACTATTTGATCTTTCCTTTATCCGTATTTGATTCTTTCCCTTATGAATTTTTATTATTTCCATTATCAGTAATTGATTCTTTCCATTATCAGTGTTTGAAACCTTCCATTATCACTATTTGATTCTTTCCATTATCACTA
>NC_090728.1:194492180-194499680 GCF_036898095.1 Palaemon carinicauda | reverse complement strand
ATATATGTTTATATATATCCATATATATGTATATATATATATATATATATATATATATATATATATATATATATATATATATATATATATATATATCATTGCCCAAGCCCCGTCTGCATCAAGCTAGGACCAGGGAGGCCCAGGCAATGGCTGCTTATAACTCGCTATATAGACACTCAGCAGGTAGACCTATAGGCTCCCCCAAATCCTCTATCCCTAGCTCACAAGGACGGTGAGGTTGCAGACCCTACAAGAAACTATCGAGCTAGAGCGGGTCTCGAACCTATGTCCAACAGATTGCCAGGAAAATAAAGTATATTATGTTGAAATGTCTACGTCACATCAAAGGCCTTCAGTGAAGGACATTGAAGTCGATCAAAGGGAAGGCCAGTGTGTTGGCTCAAGGTTAAATAGGGACATTGAACTCTCTCTCTCTCTCTCTCTCTCTCTCTCTCTCTCTCTCTCTCTCTCTCTCTCTCTCTCTCTCTCAAGACCAATTACTTGATTTCAAGCTTATTGAATTTACACTAATTCAAGAATGATAATTCAAGTTTCCTTAATTTTGTAGATAATATTTTAGGTTTCAAAAGTACCAAAGGGATGCAATGGAAAAGATCAAATACTGTCTGTTTCAAAGTATGTGCTTTGAATCCGTTTGAAAAACAATGAAAAGGAAGTACAAACAGTTTATAACATCACTAAGTTCCGAGAATAAATTCCGCGTATAAACTATATCAAGGTTCAATTGTTTGATTGTACAGTAACCTATAATCTATCTTCTTCTCCCAAAGGGTTAACTACTGCACTTGTGACGGGCCGAGAGAAGGTTGTGACTCAAAGGCAGGATGAAAGCAACTGAGTAACTTTATTACAGAACACTCGCTTTTATATACTTAAACTCCATGCAAAAAAGGCGTAAAAGACATAACAGGAAATTTCCTGTTCAACCGACACCGCACCGGTTAACAGTTAACGGTGAGAAAAACAGACATGTTATTTCAGGACCTTGTCAGTACGAGGGGAGAGCGAAGATACAAGCATAATATATACACAAAATGAAATGTCTTACTATGTACGATCGTGTGACACACGGTTGGTACACACTGTAACTGTTCGGTGACTACTTTCCTCTTGGTAAGGGTAGAAGAGACTCTTTAGGTATGGTAAGCAGCTCTTCTAGGAGGACACTCCAAAATCAAACCATTGTTTTCTAGTCTTGGGTAGTGCCATAGCCTGTGTACCATGGTTTTTCACTGTTTTTTTATAGTTTATAAAGGAAATATTTATTTCAATGTTGTTACTGTTCTTAAAATATTTCATTTTTCCTCGTTCCCATTCCTCACTGGGATATTTTCCCTGTTGTAGCCCCTGGGCTTATAGCATCCTGCTTTTCTAACTAGAGTTGTAGCTTAGCAAGTAATAATAATAATAATAATAATAATAATAATAATAATAATAATAATAATGGCGTTCTTGACCTTAAATATCCTACATCGATACATATAACGGATTTTGACGTAGGAAAAATCTATTTTTGGGTGAGATAGCCATGTCCTGATGGAAGGTCCTTCTGGCAGCTTCCTACTGTATAATCTTGTTGTGATATTACAGGTATCACGGGGTTCTAACCCCCCGGAACCACTATCCTAAGATATCGTGTATAATCAGGGACGTATCCGTAGATAACCATAGATATCTGCACTGCTAATAGACTTAACCCAGTCTAGTCAACTAGGGAAAAAGATAGGTGAGGAGCCGTTACGTATCCTCTCCCCTCATGGTACTACTGTTCGTCACTGATGACGTCATCTTCTATCGCAGAGTCCTACCTTTGCTTAGTTTTTTCGAGTGCCCATATTTCAGCTTTTTATGGAGTATTTCCACGCATAATGGCTTCCTCTTAGTCGTCTAGGTTCAGTACCATCTTCTTTTACAGTTTGAATTACCTTTTTTTGCCTTAGATCCCCTCGGGGAGTGGTTATTTAGCTTTTATTAGGCGATGAGAGAACCGTGTGCTCGATTACAGCTAGCCATTGTGCTCCCATACTGGACCGCCCTCTTATTTTGCGTTCATTTAGTCTTATTTCGCGTTCATTTTGTCTTATTTCACTAGTATCACGTTAGCTAGCCATTTATCTAGCATTACGACGCCTTGAGCTCTGTTTTGCGAATACATTTACCATGCATTAATGTAATTTAAGTTTTAGTGCGTGTTACTCCCGGCTAGCCTAGCTTAGAGAGTGGTAAAGTTTTAGTTGGAGACGGGCTCGCCAATGGCGATCAGGTCTTTATTACTGAACTCGTTAGCAGCCGCCATTTTATATAATTATATAATCATAATTATGTAATTATGATTATATAAGTATATTATTACATAATTAGTGTTGAGCAGAGTAAAATACATTTTCTTTTGTTACCGATAGTATATTTAGTATATTCTATAATCTAATTAAAATCAAGTTTTAATTATTGTAGCTAATATCTAATTCAACATATATATATATATATATATATATATATATATATATATATATATATATATATATATATATATACACATATATATACATATGTATATATATATCTATGTATATATATATATATATATATATATATATATATATATATATATATATACACACACACACACACACACACATATATATATATATATATATATATATATATATATATATATATATATATATATATATATATACACAGTATATATGTTTACCAAAATTTTATTATTTTTTTCTGGATAAAAATTTTCTATATTCATATTACTTCATCAATTAGAAAAATAGCTACCTTTTGATTTAAGTGATATCAGTTTTTTCATATAGATATCTTTTGCCATGTTCCCTATTCCCCTTTATCTAATTTTCTTCTCCTATCTTCTCTTGTCTATTATGTTTATTACGTAATTTCCTATATTCGTGTTTCTTCAAAAAAAAAAAATCACTGACAGCTTTTTATTTATTTCAAGTTTGTTAGTTTGTTTGTGATCACCTTCCTGACCACAATTTTACTCATAGAGTAGTGAAACTTTCAGGAAATAATTGTAATGTTGAGAAGTGGAAGGTATTCAATTTTGAAGCTCCTAGGTCAAAGGTCAAGGTCAAGGTTGACCAAAAGGTCGACCGAATTAACCCTAACCTTCACCCCAAGGTTGCACATGGTTGTCACACAGACTTCAAATACACTTACGGTCTAAATTGATTCTGGGAAAGGCAAGCTGGTTTCGAGAAATAAACTGCCGTGGTGGAGATCTGCACCCAATGTGCTTTTCTGGTTTTATTTAAGTGTTTATCAATTACTGTTATTATTCCATTTCCTAAAATACGCTTACGGTATAAATTGAATCTGGGAAAGGCAAGGTGGTTTCGAGAAATAAATTGCCGTGACGGAGATCTGCACCCAATGTGCTTTTCTGGTTTTATTTAAGTGTTTATCAATTACTGTTATTATTCCCTTTCCTAAAATACGCTTACGGTATAAATTGACTCTGGGAAAGGCAAGCTGGTTTCGAGAAATAAATTGCCGTGACGGAGATCTGCACCCAATGTGCTTTTCCAGTTTTATTTAAGTGTTTATCAATTACTGTTATTATTCCCTTTCCTAAAATACGCTTACGGTATAAATTGATTCTGGGAAAGGCAAGCTGGTTTCGAGAAATAAATTGCCGTGGCGGAGATCTGCACCCAATGTGTTTTTTTAGTTTTATTTAAGTGTTTATCAATTACTGTTATTATTCCATTTCCTAAAACTTGAAATTTAAATATTTTTGTTTGGTCACACGTTCTTCAAATACACCTACGGTATAAATTGACTCTGGGAAAGGCAAGCTGGTTTCGAGAAATAAATTGCCGTGGCGGAGATCTGCACCCAATGTGCTTTTCTAGTTTTATTTAAGTGTTTATCAAAAATAACTGTTATTATTCCAATTCCTAAAACTTGAAATTTAAATATTTTTGTTTGGTCACACGTTCTTCAAATACACCTACGGTCTAAATTGACTCTGGGAAAGGCAAGCTAGTTTCGAAAAATAAATTGCCGTGACGGAGATCTGCACCCAATGTGCTTTTCTAGTTTTATTTAAGTGTTTACCAATTACTGTTATTATTCCATTTCCTAAAACTTGAAATTTAAATATTTTTGTTTGTTTGCAGGGTGAGCGAGCAAGATGGCGGCTGGCTGGAACAGTTCACCAGTCTAGGCTGGAGACACAGCGAGACCTTGAGGACTCTGAAGGCGTCTGGGCGCCAGGGCTCGAGGGATGTGGCGCCCGAAGTCCTGGCCTCCATCAGGAGAAATGACATACGTCTCTCCAAACGAGAGGTTAGTTGTTCTTCATTTCAAATTCTTATTTTGTAGGCCTATGTATTCCTTATGTAAAATTTCAGGTTATGGGGCTCAGGTTACGTAGGTCTATGTATTCCTTTTGTAATATTTCAGGTTATGGGGTCAGTTTACGTAGGCCTATGTATTCCTTATGTAAGATTTGAGGTTATGGGGCTCAGTTTACGTAGGCCTATTATTCCTTTTGCAAGATTTCAGGTTATGGGGCTCAGTTTACGTAGGCCTATGCATTCCTTATGTAAGATTTGAGGTTATGCGGCCCCAGTCTACGTAGGCCTATGCAGTCTTGTTGCAATATTTGGACTTAAATGAAAGTTGAGTTGTTCATTTTTATTTATTTATATTAGTTTTGAAGAAGTTACCCAGAAGAACAAGGTTAGGCTTATGCATTCCTTATGTAACATTTGAGATTATGGGGCCCCAGTTTACGTAGGCCTATGCAGTCCTGTTTCCTGTTGCAAAATTTGAACTTAAAACTAAAGTTAAGTTGTTCGTTTCAATTTATTTATGTTAGTTTTCAAGAAGCTCCCCAGAAGAGCAAGGTTAGGCTTATGCATTCCTCGTGTAAAATTTGAGGTTATGGGGCCCCAGTTTACGTAGGCCTATGCAGTCTTGTTGCAATATTTGGACTTAAACGAAAGTTGAGTTGTTCATTTTTATCTATTTATATTAGTTTTGAAGAAGTTCCCCCAGAAGAGCAAGGTTAGGCCTATGCATTCCTTATGTAAAATTGGTGGATATGGGGCCCCAGTTTACGTAGGCCTATGCAGTCTTGTTGCAAGATTTGAACTTAAACTAAAGTTAAGTTGTTCGTTTCAATTTATTTATGTTAGTTTCAAGAAGCTCCCCAGAAGGGCAAGGTTAGGCCTATGCATTCCTTATATAAAATTTGAGATTATGGGGCCCCAGTTTATGTAGGCCTATGCAGTCTTGTTGCAAGATTTGGACTTAACCGAAATTTGAGTTGTTCATTTTTATTTATTTATATTAGTTTTGAAGAAGTTCCCCCCAGAAAAGCAAGGTTAGGCCTATGCATTCCTTATGTAAAATTTGAGTTTATGTGGCCCCAGTTTATGTAGGCCTATGCAGTCTTGTTGCAAGATTTGGGTCAAAAAAAGAGGCGAATTGTTCATGTCAATGTTTTATGTTAGATTTTAAGTAACATCCGATAATAACATCTATAGTCCAATGTTTTCCTTAAATAAGATATAGGGATATTGGGCTCCAGTTTATGTAATCCTATGAATTTCTGAGGTGAGTTATTCATTTAAATTTTCCTTTTCATGTTCATTGTTAAGAATCACTTGGGAATATAATTTATAGGCCTATGTAATCTTTATGTAAAATTTGAGGTTATGAGGCCCAAAATTTATGTAGGCATATTCATTCCTGTTGTAAGATTTTTAAGAAACTTTGGGAATAGCAAGTTTAGGCCTCTATATTCCTTATATATTTTTTTAGGTTATGGACCCCAGTTTATGTAGGCCTATGCATTCCTATTTTAAGATATTTTCGATATGAAGTTTTGAGAAGCCCTGGGAATAGGTCGATAGGTCTATTTATTCATTATGTAAGATTTGAAGTTATGTTGCCCCAGTTTATGTAGGCCTATGCCTTTCTGTTATAACATTTGAGTTTTGAGAGAATTTTGTGGTAAGTACTTTATATATTGTGATTTTTTATGTGTATTTAAACAATTTCACTTTTTATTTTATATTTTATTATATTGAAGCCGTGAATTAGTACCACGTATGGTATTATTGAATGCTCAGTATGATGGATCATTATGTATTTATATGACGTCTCATGATACATACATATATTGTATCATCATGTAAACATATATATCATTATGTATTTATATGACGTCTCATGATACATTCATATATTGAATCATCATGTAAACATATATATCATTATGTATTTATGTGACGGGTCATGATATATAGATTTAATGGATTGTTATGAATAGGCTACATATGATTGATCATTATGTAACTATATGATGGATCATGATGTATACATATAATAGATCGCTATGTAGGCTGTTTAGGCTACATATCATTGATCATTATGTATACAATGAACTAGTTAATGAAGCTTAAGTTTGATCAAGATTGTATACATCATTGTTATTAATATCGGAATTTAAATATTAAGGCGATTAATATTCTTTGGAATATACCAATCTATCTATCCTATGATAGAAGACATTGGGGAGAGGGCGCATGAGGCAACCGACCCCTTAACTTAACGATTGGAAATAAAAAGAAGATTCTTACTATTCGAACTAGAGGGACACTCAGTAGAGGTGCAGACCCCCGCTGCGGAAGATAATTTCTTGACCTTGACCTTTGACCTTAACATGTATTAATAAGCGTGGATTTTCGTACATTCAAATATGAACCAAGTTTGAAGTCTCTGTGACAACGACGTCCAAACTTATGTCTGATTAAGTGGATTGGACATTTTGCTTGACCGTGACCTTGACGTTTGACCTTGACCTTCCAAAATGTAATAATTTTCAGCTTTTTACATAGTAGTTAATCCATGCAAGTTTCAATAGTCTACTATTAAAATTGTGGCCAAGATGATGTTCTCAAACAAACACACACACACACGCACACACACAGCTTATAGCAGATTACGTGAATTGAATATTTTGCTTGACCGTGACCTTGACCTTTAACCTTAACCTTCCAAAATTTCATCAGTTCCAGCTAATTGCATGAAAAGTAATCCTTGTAAGTTTCATTACGATTAAAATTATGGCCAGGGAGCTGTTCACATTTAAACAAACACACAACATATGGCAGATTACGTGAATTGGACATTTTGCTTGACTGTGACCTTAACCTTTGACCCTGACCTTCCAAAATTTCATCATTTCCAGCTATTTACATGAAAATTAATCCTTGCAAGTTTCATTACGATTAAAATAATGGCTAGGGAGCTGTTCACATTCAAACAAACACACAACACATGGCTAATTACGTGAATTTGACATTTTGCTTGATGTGACCTTGACCTTTGACCTTGACCTTCCAAAATTTCACCATTTCCAGCTAGTTACATGACAATTAATCCTTGCAAGTTTCATTACGATTAAAATTATGGCCAGGGAGCTGTTCACAAGCA
>NC_090728.1:194469680-194489680 GCF_036898095.1 Palaemon carinicauda | reverse complement strand
AATGGCTGGAAGTGTCTTGTTTTGTTTTAAGGGAAATTGGCATAAATATTGTCATATTTTTTTGGGTCATTTATATGACGTTCGTTTTTGATGGTATAAGTTTATTATTAATTTGATTTGTGTATATATATATATATATATATATATATATATATATATATATATATATATATATGCCCCCTGTGGCCGCGGGGGCATAAAACAATTAGAATAGCGCCAACGTTATCCCTGCGTGTCGTAAGAGGCGACTAAAAGGGACGGGACGAGGGGGCTGGGAACCCCCTCTCCTGTAGAGTATCCTGTGAGACAGCAACAAAGAGATGGAGCTGGGGGGAGAGTGACTGCTCCCCGCACTCTAGTTTTGGGGTGTTTGAATGTGCGTGGATGTAGTACGATAGAGAGTAAAAGATGTGAGATTGGAAGTATGTTTAGAAGTAGAAGGATGGATGTATTGGCCTTGTGTGAGACAAAGATGAAAGGAAAGGGTGAAGTGATGTTTGGTGAAATGTCTGGTAGAGTGTCTGGGATTGAAAGGGGAAGAGCGAGAGAGGGTGTGGCTTTGTTGTTGAGTGAATGGATGACAGGTAAAGTAGTGGAATGGAAGGAGATATCATCTAGGTTAATGTGGGTAAGGGTTAGGTTGGGTAGGGAATGTTGGGCGTTTGTCAGTGCGTATGGGCCAGGTAGTGAGAAAAGTGAAGAAGAGCGGAATGAGTTCTGGAGTGAATTAACTAGGTGTGTAGAAGGACTGGGTAGAAGGAATTATGTAGTTGTTATGGGTGACTTAAATGCTAGAGTGGGTGCTGGAGAGGTAGAAGGTGTCATTGGGAAATATGGCGTACCAGGTGAAAATGAGAGTGGTGAGAGACTGGTAGATATGTGTGTTGAACAAGAGATGGTAATAAGTGCTAGCTTTTTTAAAAAGAAAGATAAAAATAAGTATACATGGGTAAGAGTGGCAAATGGAAGAGTAGTAGAAAGGGCATTAATGGATTATGTGTTGATAACGAAAAGAATGTTTGGAAGATTGAAAGACGTGCACGTGTTTAGGGGTATGGCTAACGGTATGTCTGATCATTTTTTGGTGGAAGGAAAATTGGTTGTAGCAAAAGAGTGGGGGAATAGAGTAGGTGGATGTAAAAGGGAGCTAGTGAGGGTTGAAGAGCTAATAAAACCGGGGGTAAAAAGTAAATATCAGGAAAGGTTGAAAATGGCATATGACGAGGTGAGAGTAAGAGAAACTGGTAATTTAGAGGAGGAGTGGAAGTTAGCAAAAGAAAATTTTGTTGGGATTGCAAGTGATGTATGTGGCAAGAAGGTTGTTGGAGGCAGCATGAGGAAGGGCAGTGAATGGTGGAATGAAGGAGTGAAGGTAAAAGTGGAAGAGAAAAAGAGGGCTTTTGAAGAATGGCTGCAGAGTAATAGTATAGAGAAGTATGAAAAATATAGAGAGCAAAAGGTGGAAGTAAAGCGCAAGGTACGTGAGGCAAAGAGGGCAGCTGACCTGAGGTGGGGTCAGGGACTGGGTCAGTCATATGAAGAGAATAAGAAGAAGTTTTGGAAAGAAGTGAAGAGAGTAAGGAAGGCCGGCGCAAGAATTGAAGAGACAGTGAAAGATGGAAATGGAAGGTTGTTAAAAGGAGAGGAGGCAAGGAAAAGGTGGGCGGAATATTTTGAAAGTTTGCTGAATGTTGAGGATGATAGGGAGGCAGATATAATTGCGGTTCCAGGTGTTGAGGTGCCAGTGATGGGAGATGAGAATGAGAGAGAGATTACAATAGAGGAAGTGAGGAGAGCACTAGATGAAACGAGAGTAGGAAAAGCATCGGGTATGGATGGTGTGAAAGCTGAGATGTTGAAGGAAGGGGGTGTGACTGTACTTGAATGGTTGGTGAGATTGTTTAATGTGTGTTTTGTGTTGTCAATGGTACCAGTAGATTGGGTCTGTGCATGTATTGTACCACTATATAAGGGTAAGGGAGATGTGCATGAGTGTTGTAATTCAAGAGGTATTAGTTTGTTGAGTGTAGTTGGAAAAGTGTATGGTAGAATACTGATTAATAGGATTAAGGATAAAACAGAGAATGCAATCTTAGAAGTACAGGGTGGTTTTAGAAGAGGTAGGGGTTGTATGAATCAGATTTTTACAGTTAGGCAGATATGCGAGAAATATTTAGCAAAAGGTAAGGAGGTGTATGTTGCGTTTATGGATCTGGAGAAAGCATATGATAGAGTTGATAGGGAAGCAATGTGGAATGTGATGAGGTTATATGGAGTTGGTGGAAGGTTGTTGCAAGCAGTGAAAAGTTTCTACACAGGTAGTAAAGCATGTGTTAGAATAGGAAATGAGGTGAGCGATTGGTTTCCGGTGAGAGTGGGGCTGAGACAGGGATGTGTGATGTCGCCGTGGTTGTTTAACTTGTATGTTGATGGAGTGGTGAGAGAGGTGAATGCTAGAGTGCTTGGACGAGGATTAAAACTGGTAGGCGAGAATGATCATGAATGGGAGGTAAATCAGTTGTTGTTTGCGGATGATACTGTACTGGTAGCAGACACAGAAGAGAAGCTTGACCGACTAGTGACAGAATTTGGAAGGGTGTGTGAGAGAAGGAAGTTGAGAGTTAATGTGGGTAAGAGTAAGGTTATGAGATGTACGAGAAGGGAAGGTGGTGCAAGGTTGAATGTCATGTTGAATGGAGAGTTACTTGAGGAGGTGGATCAGTTTAAGTACTTGGGGTCTGTTGTTGCAGCAAATGGTGGAGTGGAAGCAGATGTACGTCAGAGAGTGAATGAAGGTTGCAAAATGTTGGGGGCAGTTAAGGGAGTAGTAAAAAATAGAGGATTGGGCATGAATGTAAAGAGAGTTCTGTATGAGAAAGTGATTGTACCAACTGTGATGTATGGATCGGAGTTGTGGGGAATGAAAGTGATGGAGAGACAGAAATTGAATGTGTTTGAGATGAAGTGTCTGAGGAGTATGGCTGGTGTATCTCGAGTAGATAGGGTTAGGAACGAAGTGGTGAGGGTGAGAACGGGTGTAAGAAATGAGTTAGCGGCTAGAGTGGATATGAATGTGTTGAGGTGGTTTGGCCATGTTGAGAGAATGGAAAATGGCTGTCTGCTAAAGAAGGTGATGAATGCAAGAGTTGATGGGAGAAGTACAAGAGGAAGGCCAAGGTTTGGGTGGATGGATGGTGTGAAGAAAGCTCTGGGTGATAGGAGGATAGATGTGAGAGAGGCAAGAGAGCGTGCTAGAAATAGGAATGAATGGCGAGCGATTGTGACGCAGTTCCGGTAGGCCCTGCTGCTTCCTCCGGTGCCTTAGATGACCGCGGAGGTAGCAGCAGTAGGGGACTCGGCAGTATGAAGCTTCATCTGTGGTGGAAATGTGGGAGGTTGGGCTGTGGCACCCTAGCAGTACCAGCTGAACTCGGCCGAGTCCCTGGTTAGGCTGGAGGAACGTAGAGAGTAGAGGTCCCCTTTTTTGTTTTGTTTCTTGTTGTTGTCGGCTACCCCCCAAACTTGGGGGAAGTGCCTTTGGTATATGTATGTATGTATATATATATATATATATATATATGCATATATATATATATATATATATATAAAATATATATATATATATACAGTATATATATACATATATATATATACATTTGTATATATATACTGTAGACATATTTACAATATGTATGTATATTTCATATGAACATATATATGCATAGATACTATATTTTGTGTATCTATACTTACAGTACATATATATGTATGTATATTTATTTATACATATCCATGCATATATACACATAAAGGCACATGTACATTAGTATGTATATATACATACTGTATACTTGTGTATATATGTACATAATTATTTATATATACAGTATAAATACAGTATATACACTCCCGTATCCCTCATTCTATATTTCTTATTTTAGTTTCGAAACCTCTCCTCTAATGAGGGCTGGCTCATTGAAAAAAACAAATTGGTATTCTCTGCCTCATTCATACTTGAGTGCTTAATCAGGGATGATCCCCTATGCAGAAATACTCCCTAGTAGTGCATGAACCTTGCTAGAGTCTCTTCTTCCTCTTCACTTAAGTCACCCATTCTTCCAACATGTACGAACCATCTCGGGCGTTATGATTTTATTTATCCTTTTACGTTACCTAACTTTCTGAACTCTTCTTTCTAACCTTTAATTCTACTGGAAGAGTTATTCATCTGTATAGTAGGTAGTAGGTTGGCCAGGGCACCAGCCGCCCATTGAGATACTACCGCTAGAGAGTTATGAGGTCCTTTGACTGGCCAGGCAGTACAGTACTACATTGGATCCTTCTTTCTGGTTACGGTTCTTCGCTTTGCCTACACACACACCGAATAGTCTGACCTATTCTTTACAGATTCTCCTCTGTCCTCATACACCTGACAACACAGAGATTACCAAACAATTCTTCTTTACCCAAGGGGTTAACTAGTGTACTCTAATTGTTCAGTGGCTACTTTTCTCTTGGTAAGGGTAGAAGAGACTCTTTAGCTATGGTAAGCAGCTCTTCTAGGAGAAGGACACTCCAAAATCAAACCATTGCTCTCTAGTCTTGGGTAGTGCCATAGCCTCTGTACCATGGTCTACCACTGTCTTGGGTTAGAGTTCTCTTGCCTGAGGGTACACTTGGGAACACTATCTAATTTCTCTTCCTCTTGATTTGTTGAAGTTTTTATAGTTTGTATAGGAGATATTTATTTTAATGTAGTTACTGTTCTTAGAATATTATATTTTTCCTTGTTTCCTTTCCTCACCGGGCTATTTTCCCTGTTGGGGCCCCTGGGCATATAGCATCCTGCTTTTCCAACTAGGGTTGTAGCTTAGCAATTAATAATGATAATAATAATAATAATAATCTGTTTTAATTCTTCGGTTTTGTTATTCATTCCAAATTATCTTCCATACTTATACGTCTGTTTATATAATTAATTTGTTCAAATATCTATTTACTTTTTTTGTTTATTGAAGATTTCAATATAACTCCCTACTTGGTATAGTTTTTCTTCGTGCCACGTTAAATCCCTCTTGTACAAGCTTATTGACAAAGTTAATGGCTTTTTGGAGTGTTCCATTTGAATGTTCAAACAATACTTTTAAGTCCTTTAAAATGGCGAGTGGGGGGGGGGGGGTTGTAATACGAGTTGGGTAGTGAATCAACCATAATATTATCCTGAGAGAGTGGATTTCATCCATTAGTGGAAAACATTATTGGAACACATTATTATTGTTATTATTATTATTATTATTATTATTATTATAGCTTGCTAAGCTACAACACTAGTTGGAAAAGCAGAATGCTATAAGCCCAGGGGCTCCAACAGGGAAAATAGCCCAGTGAGGAAAGGAATATTATCCTACGAGAGTGGATGTGATCCATTAGTGGAAAACATTATTGGAACACATTATTATTATTATTATTATTATTATTATTGTTGTTGTTGTTGTTGTTGTTGTTATAGCTTGCTAAGCTACAACCCTAGTTGGGAAAGCAGAATGCTATAAGCTTAATTCACTATTATTATTATTATTATTATTATTATGATTATTATTATTATTATTATTATTATTATTATTATTATTATTATTATTATCATAACTTGCTAAGCTCAAACTTACTGTATATTAATGATATGACGCGTGACATTTCGTAAGGCATTATTACTTCCGCCCACGAAGTTGTAAGGAGGTTAAGTTTTCGCCCCTGTTTGTGTGTTTGTGTGTGTGTTTGTTTATGAACAGCTTCCTGGCCAAAATTTTAATCGTTGAGTAATATAACTTGCAGGTATTGACTGTGGTATAAACAAGCTGTAAATGATAAAATTTTGGAAGGTCAAGGTCCAAAGGTCAAGGTCACGGTTAAGCAAAATGTCCAATTTACGTAATTAGCCATAAGTTTGGACATCGTTGTTACAGAGACTTCAAATTTAGTTCATATTTGAGAGTATGAAAAATCCTTGCCAATTAATACATGTTAAGGTCAAAGGGCAAGGTCAAACAAAAGGTAGAGAAATGAGCTGCCTTGGCGGAGGTCTGCGCTCTACTGAGTGTCTCTAGTTTAATAATAACTTTTTGCAAAAAAATTACATCATATTGGACATTATAACTTGAAATAAAAACGCTAAGATGCAACCCTATAAACTCTGCAATATTGCAATACGAAGCTAAAAGTGAGAAGGTGGACAGCTAAAAGGGGGGGGGGATTAGAAGGCTTAAAAGTGGGTGAAGGTAAAGGGGGGGGGGAAACATTTTGCAAAAAAAATTACATCATATTGGACGCTCTATAACTTGAAATAAAAACGCTAAGATGCAACCCTATAAACTGTAATATTGCAATACGAAGTTAAAAGTGAGAAGGTGGACAGCAAAATGGGGGGTAGATTAGAAGGCTTAAAAGTGGGTGAAGGTTAAGGGGGGGGGGACGAAAGTGAAAAGCATAGACCTTCAAGTAATGACTAACGCTAAGATGCAACCCTATAAACTCTGTAATATTGCAATACGAAACTAAAAGTGAGAAGGTGGACAGCAAAAGGGTGGCGGGGAGATTAGAAGGCTTAAAAGTGGGTGAAGGTAAAGGGGGGGGGGGACGAAAATGAATGAAAAGCATAGACCTTCAATTAATGCTTACAGTATACCGCGCATGATTCACTGACAGCAGTATTACTCACAAGGAAAACGAAGATAAAACATACAATTAAATTCCACAATCATTATTTTTGTTACTAGTGTAGGCGACCCGGCAATTTTCCTATTGCTTAGAAATATATTGATCATGTAATAATAAACGTCATAATAGGTATTACTTAGAATAAGGGTCTGATTTATTTTTTTTTCTTTTCATGACTCATAAATCCAGTTACCAAAAAATTGAAAAGTTCATTTTGAACATTTTTATAATTATATAAAAATAAAAACTGCTGTTATGATAAGGTTTTGAATTATATATTTTTTTCATCTAAATGACTCATGAAACCAATCCCCCCAAAATTGAACAGTTCATTATGAACATTTTTATAATTATATAAAAATAAATGCAGCCGTTATGATAAGGTTTGGAATTATTAACATTTTCATTTCTATGACTCATAAATCCTGTCCCAAATAATTGAACAGTTCATTTTTAACATTTTCATAATTATATAGATATAAAAACAGCCGTAAGGATAATGGTTAGAATTATCAACATTTTCATTTCTGTGACTCATAAATCCTGTCCCCAAAAAATTGAACAGTTCTTTTTGAACATTTTCATAATTATATAGATATAAAAACAGCCGAAATGATAAAGGTTTAGAATTATTAACATTTTCATTTCTGTGACGCATAAATCCAGTCCCCAAATAACTGAAAGGTTCATTTTGAACATTTTCATAATTATATAGATATAAAAACCGCCGTTATGATAAGGTTTTAAATTATATAATTTTTTTATCGAAATGACTCAAAAATCCAGTCCCAAAAATAGATTGAACAGTTCATTTTCATAATTATATAGAACTAAATGCAGTCCTAATGAGGGAGGCTCACTACAATGGATTTTGCAGAATGCTCTTCGAAATTTCCAATCTCGCATAATAATGGAGAAAGTTACTGTTGTTTTAAAATGATCGCGACCAGAGTTATTTTGAAGTTGATATGTTGATGTAGATTTTATATAATGGCCGTAATTGTTGTTGTTGTTGTTGTTGTTATTTTTATTATTATTATTATTATTATTAATATTATTATTATTATGATTGTTATTTTTGTTATTAGTGTTATCATCATCATTATTATTATTATTATTTTTATTATTATTATTTTAATTACTTTTATTATTATTATTATTATTATTATTAAAATTGATATTATGATTGTTATTATTATTATTACTATTATTATTATTATTATTATTATTATTATTATTATCGTTATTATTATTATCATTATCATCATCATCATCATCATCATCATCATCATCATCATCTCCCCAAGAGAGATTAGTTCATCAAACTTTTGACTGGGCTCCACAAGGCATTAGAAGAGTTGGAAGACCCAGACCTACATGGCTGAAGCGTTAATTAGGAGATGATGAATGGAGAAGTATTGATTTAAAACTTCAAGATGATGACTGGCGAAATCTAACCGAGGCCCATTTGCGTCAATCGGCGTAGGAGGAGATGATGATGATGATAATTTTTATTATTATTATTATTATCATTATTATTATTATTATTATTGTTTTATTATTATTATTATTATTATTATTATTAGCTAAACTACAACCCTAGTAGGAAAACCAAGATGTTATAAGCATAAGGACTCCAACAGGGAAAGTAGCCCGTGAGGAAAGGAAATAAGGAAACATTTCGAATAGTGTGTCTGAGTGTACCCTCAAGCAAGAGAACTCTAACCCAAAACGATGATAGACCATGGTACATAGACTTAGTACTACCCAAAACTAGAGAACAATGGTTGTAAAGCCAATAGTTAAGAATTTGCCGTTTTAAAAACTGGTCTAATGACGTTAAAAAGTGATATTCAACCCGTTAAGGGGAGTTACAAAGTAAGGTAAAAATTACGGTTGCCTGTGTTTTACTGAAATACGGCTGAAAACAGTATATTTTTACGGAGAATTTTCGATTAAAATTAGGGTTATTTTAACAATATATATATATATATATATATATATGTATATATATATATGAATGTATAATATATATATATATATATGTATATACATACATATTATATATATATATATATATATATATATGAATATATATATGTATATATAAATGTATATATATATATATATATATATATATATAAAATATTTATATATATACACACATACATATAAATATAAATATATAAATATATATATACATATGAATAAATATATATATATATATATATATATAATATATATATATACACACACATATATATATATATATATATATGCATTCAGCCCGGAGGTAAATTAGAGATTGATTGAAGAGCAAAAGAAAAATCCATTAAACTTTCAAGAAAGAAAATTAACCCAAGAAAAGCCATTAGTAAATGGACCTGGCTGATTATGCATTCAATGCATTGCATCCCATTATCCTTTGGAGAGAGAGAGAGAGAGAGAGAGAGAGAGAGAGAGAGAGAGAGAGAGAGAGAATTAAATGGAAAAATGCCTTCTAAGTAACTGGGATTTAAAGGGAAATTATACAGCAGGAAAAAATTTTTTTTTAGAAAAGAATTGTCAGGAAAATATGTTCTTTTAGAAAAGAATTGTCAGGAAAATATGTTCTTTTTATTAAGAATTGTCAGGAAAATATGTTCTTTTAGAAAAGAATTGTCAGGAAAATATGTTCTTTTTATTAAGAATTGTCAGGAAAATATGTTCTTTTAGAAAAGAATTGTCGGGAAAATATGTTCTTTTTATTAAGAATTGTCAGGAAAATATGTTCTTTTAGAAGAGAATTGTCAGGAAAATATGTTCTTTTTAAGAAGAATGGTCAGGAAAATATGTTCTTTTTATTAAGAATTGTCAGGAAAATATGTTCTTTTAGAAAAGAATTGTCAGGAAAATATGTTCTTTTTATTAAGAATTGTCAGGAAAATATGTTCTTTTAGAAAAGAATTGTCGGGAAAATATGTTCTTTTTATTAAGAATTGTCAGGAAAATATGTTCTTTTAGAAAAGAATTGTCAGGAAAATATGTTCCTTTTAAGAAGAATTGTCAGGAAAATATGTTCTTTTTAGGAAGAATTGTCAGGAAAATATGATCTTTTAATTAAAAAAGAATTGTCAGGAAAATATGTTCTTTTAATTAAAAAAGAATTGTCAGGAAAATATGTTCTTTTTAAGAAGAATTACCAGGAAAATATGTTCTTTTTAGGAAGAATTGTCAGGAAAAATGGGTTCTTTGAAAAAGGAATTGTCAGGAAAATATGTTCTTTTAAAAAGAATTGTCAGGAAAATATGTTCTTTTAATTAAAAAAGAATTGTCAGGAAAATATGTTCTTTTTAAGAAGAATTGTCAGGAAAAATTGTTCTTTTAGAAAAGAATTGTCAGGAAAATATGTTCTTTTTAAGAAGAATGGTCAGGAAAATATGTTCTTTTTATGAAGAACTGTCAGGAAAATATGTTCTTTTAAAGAAGAATTGTCAAGAAAATGTGTTTTTTTAAGAATAATTGTCAGGAAAATATGTTCTTTTAAAAAAGAATTGTCAGGAAAATGTGTTCTTTTTAAGAAGAATTGACAGGAAAATATGTTCTTTTTAAGAAAAATGGTCAGGAAAATATGTTCTTTTAGAAAATAATTGTCAGGAAAATATGTTCTTTTTAAGAAGAATTGTCAGGAAAAATTGTTCTTTTAGAAAAGAATTGTCAGGAAAATATGTTCTTTTTAAGAAGAATGGTCAGGAAAATATGTTCTTTTTATGAAGAACTGTCAGGAAAATATGTTCTTTTAAAGAAGAATTGTCAAGAAAATGTGGTTTTTTAAGAATAATTGTCAGAAAAATATGTTCTTTAAAAAAAAGAATTGTCAGGAAAATATGTTCTTTTAAAAAAGAATTGTCAGGAAAATGTGTTCTTTTTAAGAAGAATTGGCAGGAAAATATGTCCTTTTTAATAAGAATTGGCAGAAAAATATGTCCTTTTTAAGAAGAATGGTCAGGAAAATATGTTCTTTTAAAATATAATTAGCAGGAAAATATGTCCTTTTTAATAAGAATTGTCAGGAAAATATGTTCTTTTAGAATATAATTGGCAGGAAAATATGTCCTTTTTAATAAGAATTGTCAGGAAAATATGTTCTTTTTAAGAAGAACTGTCTGGAAAATATGTTCTTTTTAAGAAGAACTCTCAGGAAAATATGTTCTTTTTAAGAAGACTTGTCAGGAAAATATTTAAGAAGAATTGTCCGGAAAATATTTTCTTTATAAGAAGAATTGTCAGGAAAATATTTTTTTTCAAGAAGAACTGTCAGGAAAGTATGTTCTTTTAGGAAGAATTGTCAGGAAAATATGTTCTTTTTAAGAAGAATTATCAGGAAAATATGTTCTTTTTAGGAAGAATTGTCAGGAAAATATGTTCTTTTTGAAAAGAGTTGTCAGGAAAATATGTTCTTTATAAGAAGAATTGTCAGGAAAATATGTTCTTTTTAAGAAGAATTGTCAGGAAAAATTGTTCTTTTCAAAAAGAATTGTCAGGAAAATATGTTCTTTTCAAGAAGAAATGTCAGGAAAATATGTTCTTTTTAAGAAGAATGGTCAGGAAAATATGTTCTTTTTATGAAGAATTGTCAGGAAAATATGTTCTTTTTATGAAGAATTGTCAGAAAATATGTTCTTTTTAAGAAGAATTGTCAGAAAATATGTTCTTTTTATGAAGAATTGTCAGGAAAATATGTTCTTTTAAAGAAGAATTGTCAAGAAAATTTGGTTTGTTTATGAAGAACTGTCAGGAAAATATGTTCTTTTTATGAAGAATTGTCAGGAAAATATGTTCTTTTTATGAAGAATTGTCAGAAAAATATGTTCTTTTTATGAAAAATTGTCAGGAAAATATGTTCTTTTAAAGAAGAATTGTCAAGAAAATGTGGTTTTTCAAGAATAATTGTCAGGAAAATATGTTCTTTTTAAGAAGAATTGTCAGGAAAATATGTTCTTTTTATGAAGAATTGTCAGAAAAATATGTTCTTTTTATGAAAAAATCGTCAGGAAAATATGTTCTTTTAAAGAAGAATTGTCAGGAAAATATGTTCTTTTCAAGAAGAATTGTCAGGAAAATATGTTCTTTTTATGAAGAATTGTCAGGAAAATATGTTCTTTATAAGAAAAATGGTCAGGAAAATATGTTCTTTTTATGAAGAATTGTCCAGGAAAATATGTTCTTTTTATGAAGAATTGTCAGGAAAATATGTTCTTTTTATGAAGAATTGTCAGGAAAATATGTTCTTTTTATGAAGAATTGTCAGGAAAATATGTTCTTTTCATGAAGAATTGTCAGGAAAATATGTTCTTTTTATGAAGAATTGTCAGGAAAATATGTTCTTTTCAAGAAGAATTGTCAGGAAAATATGTTCTTTTTATGAAGAATTGTCAGGAAAATATGTTCTTTTCAAGAAGACTTGTCAGGAAAATATGTTCTTTTTAAGAAGAATTATCAGGAAAATATGTTCTTTTTAAGAAGACTTGTCAGGAAAATATGTTCTTTTTATGAAGAATTGTCAGGAAAATATGTTCTTTTCAAGAAGAATGGTCAGGAAAATATATTCTCTTAAGAAGAATTGTCAGGAAAATATGTTCTTTTTATGAAGAATCGTCAGGAAAATATGTTCTTTTTAAGAAGAATTATCAGGAAAATATGTTCTTTTTAGGAAGAATTGTCAGGAAAATATGTTCTTTTTGAAAAGAGTTGTCAGGAAAATATGTTCTTTATAAGAAGAATTGTCAGGAAAATATGTTCTTTTTAAGAAGAATTGTCAGGAAAAATTGTTCTTTTCAAAAAGAATTGTCAGGAAAATATGTTCTTTTCAAGAAGAAATGTCAGGAAAATATGTTCTTTTTTAAGAAGAATGGTCAGGAAAATATGTTCTTTTTATGAAGAATTGTCAGGAAAATATGTTCTTTTTATGAAGAATTGTCAGAAAATATGTTCTTTTTAAGAAGAATTGTCAGAAAATATGTTCTTTTTATGAAGAATTGTCAGGAAAATATGTTCTTTTAAAGAAGAATTGTCAAGAAAATGTGGTTTTTCAAGAATAATTGTCAGGAAAATATGTTCTTTTTAAGAAGAATTGTCAGGAAAATATGTTCTTTTTATGAAGAATTGTCAGAAAAATATGTTCTTTTTATGAAAAATTGTCAGGAAAATATGTTCTTTTAAAGAAGAATTGTCAAGAAAATTTGGTTTGTTTATGAAGAACTGTCAGGAAAATATGTTCTTTTTAAGAAGAATTGTCAGGAAAATATGTTCTTTTTATGAAGAATTGTCAGAAAAATATGTTCTTTTTATGAAAAATTTGTCAGGAAAATATGTTCTTTTAAAGAAGAATTGTCAAGAAAATTTGGTTTGTTTATGAAGAACTGTCAGGAAAATATGTTCTTTTTAAGAAGAATTGTCAGGAAAATATGTTCTTTTTATGAAGAATTGTCAGAAAAATATGTTCTTTTTATGAAAAATTGTCAGGAAAATATGTTCTTTTAAAGAAGAATTGTCAGGAAAATATGTTCTTTTTATGAAGAATTGTCAGAAAAATATGTTCTTTTTATGAAAAATCGTCAGGAAAATATGTTCTTTTAAAGAAGAATTGTCAAGAAAATGTGTTTTTTTCAAGAATAATTGTCAGGAAAATATTTTCTTTTAAAAAAGAATTGTCAGGAAAATATGTTCTTTTAAAAAAGAATTGTCAAGAAAATGTGTTTTTTCAAGAATAATTGTCAGGAAAATATTTTCTTTTAAAAAAGAATTGTCAGGAAAATATGTTCTTTTAAAAAAGAATTGTCAGGAAAATGTGTTCTTTTTAAGAATTGACAGGAAAATATGTTCTTTATAAGAAAAATGGTCAGGAAAATATGTTCTTTTAAAAAAGAATTGGCAGGAAAATATGTCCTTTTTAATAAGAATGGTCAGGAAAATATGTTCTTTTAAAATATAATTAGCAGGAAAATATGTCCTTTTTAATAAGAATTGTCAGGAAAATATGTTCTTTTTAAGAAGAACTGTCTGGAAAATATGTTCTTTTTAAGAAGAACTGTCAGGAAAATATGTTCTTTTTAAGAAGACTTGTCAGGAAAATATTTAAGAAGAATTGTCCGGAAAATATTTTCTTTTTAAGAAGAATTGTCAGGAAAATATGTTCTTTTTATGAAGAATTGTCAGGAAAATATGTTCTTTTTAAGAAGACTTGTCAGGAAAATATTTAAGAAGAATTGTCCGGAAAATATTTTCTTTTTAAGAAGAATTGTCAGGAAAATATTTTTTTCAAGAAGAACTGTCAGGAAAATATGTTAATTTTAAGAAGAATTGTCAGGAAAATATTTTTTTTTTTCAAGAAGAATTGTCAGGAAAATATGTTCTTTTTATGAAGAATTGTCAGGAAAATATGTTCTTTTCAAGAAGAATTGTCAGGAAAATATGTTCTTTTTATGAAGAATTGTCAGGAAAATATGTTCTTTTTATGAAGAATTGTCAGGAAAATATGTTCTTTTCAAGAAGAATTGTCAGGAAAATATGTTCTTTTTATGAAGAATTGTCAGGAAAATATGTTCTTTTTATGAAGAATTGTCAGGAAAATATGTTCTTTTTATGAAGAATTGTCAGGAAAATATGTTCTTTTTATGAAGAATTGTCAGGAAAATATGTTCTTTTCAAGAAGAATTGTCAGGAAAATATGTTCTTTTTATGAAGAATGGTCAGGAAAATATGTTCTTTTTAAGAAGAATTGTCAAGAAAATATGTTCTTTTTAAGAAGAATGGTCAGGAAAATATGTTCTTTTTAAGAAGAATTGTCTGGAAAATATGTTCTTTTTAAGAAGAATTGTCTGGAAAATATGTTCTTTTTAAGAAGAATTGTCTGGAAAATATGTTCTTTTTAAGAAGAATGGTCAGGAAAATATGTTCTTTTTAAGAAGAATGGTCAGGAAAATATGTTCTTTTTAAGAAGAATTGTCAAGAAAATATGTTCTTTTTAAGAAGAATGGTCAGGAAAATATGTTCTTTTTAAGAAGAATTGTCAAGAAAATATGTTCTTTTTAAGAAGAATGGTCAGGAAAATATGTTCTTTTTAAGAAGAATTGTCTGGAAAATATGTTCTTTTTAAGAAGAATGGTCAGGAAAATATGTTCTTTTTAAGAAGAATGGTCAGGAAAATATGTTCTTTTTAAGAAGAATTGTCAAGAAAATATGTTCTTTTTAAGAAGAATGGTCAGGAAAATATGTTCTTTTTAAGAAGAATTGTCTGGAAAATATGTTCTTTTTAAGAAGAATTGTCAGGAAAATATGTTCTTTTTAAGAAGAATTGTCAGGAAAATATGTTCTTTTTAAGAAGAATTGTCTGGAAAATATGTTCTTTTTAAGAAGAATGGTCAGGAAAATATGTTCTTTTTAAGAAGAATTGTCAGGAAAATATGTTCTTTTTATGAAGAATTGTCAGGAAAATATGTTCTTTTTAAGAAGAATTGTCTGGAAAATATGTTCTTTTTAAGAAGAATTGTCAGGAAAATATGTTCTTTTTAAGAAGAATTGTCAGGAAAATATGTTCTTTTTAAGAAGAATTGTCTGGAAAATATGTTCTTTTTAAGAAGAATGGTCAGGAAAATATGTTCTTTTTAAGAAGAATGGTCAGGAAAATATGTTCTTTTTATGAAGAATTGTCAGGAAAATATGTTCTTTTTAAGAAGAATGGTCAGGAAAATATGTTCTTTTTAAGAAGAATTGTCAGGAAAATATGTTCTTTTTAAGAAGAATGGTCAGGAAAATATGTTCTTTTTAAGAAGAATTGTCAAGAAAATATGTTCTTTTTAAGAAGAATGGTCAGGAAAATATGTTCTTTTTAAGAAGAATTGTCTGGAAAATATGTTCTTTTTAAGAAGAATTGTCAGGAAAATATGTTCTTTTTATGAAGAATTGTCTGGAAAATATGTTCTTTTTAAGAAGAATTGTCTGGAAAATATGTTCTTTTTAAGAAGAATTGTCAGGAAAATATGTTCTTTTTATGAAGAATTGTCTGGAAAATATGTTCTTTTTAAGAAGAATTGTCAGGAAAATATGTTCTTTTTATGAAGAATTGTCAGGAAAATATGTTCTTTTTAAGAAGAATTGTCTGGAAAATATGTTCTTTTTATGAAGAATTGTCAGGAAAATATGTTCTTTTTAAGAAGAATTGTCAGGAAAATATGTTCTTTTTATGAAGAATTGTCTGGAAAATATGTTCTTTTTAAGAAGAATTGTCAGGAAAATATGTTCTTTTTATGAAGAATTGTCAGGAAAATATGTTCTTTTTAAGAAGAATTGTCTGGAAAATATGTTCTTTTTATGAAGAATTGTCAGGAAAATATGTTCTTTTTAAGAAGAATGGTCAGGAAAATATGTTCTTTTTATGAAGAATTGTCTGGAAAATATGTTCTTTTTAAGAAGAATTGTCAGGAAAATATGTTCTTTTTATGAAGAATTGTCTGGAAAATATGTTCTTTTTAAGAAGAATTGTCAGGAAAATATGTTCTTTTTATGAAGAATTGTCAGGAAAATATGTTCTTTTTAAGAAGAATTGTCTGGAAAATATGTTCTTTTTATGAAGAATTGTCAGGAAAATATGTTCTTTTTAAGAAGAATGGTCAGGAAAATATGTTCTTTTTATGAAGAATTGTCTGGAAAATATGTTCTTTTTAAGAAGAATTGTCAGGAAAATATGTTCTTTTTATGAAGAATTGTCTGGAAAATATGTTCTTTTTAAGAAGAATTGTCAGGAAAATATGTTCTTTTTATGAAGAATTGTCAGGAAAATATGTTCTTTTTAAGAAGAATTGTCTGGAAAATATGTTCTTTTTATGAAGAATTGTCAGGAAAATATGTTCTTTTTAAGAAGAATGGTCAGGAAAATATGTTCTTTTTATGAAGAATTGTCAGGAAAATATGTTCTTTTTATGAAGAATTGTCAGGAAAATATGTTCTTTTTAAGAAGAATTGTCAGGAAAATATGTTCTTTTTATGAAGAATTGTCAGGAAAATATGTTCTTTTTATGAAGAATTGTCAAGAAAATATGTTCTTTTTAAGAAGAATTGTCAGGAAAATATGTTCTTTTTATGAAGAATTGTCTGGAAAATATGTTCTTTTTAAGAAGAATTGTCAGGAAAATATGTTCTTTTTATGAAGAATTGTCAGGAAAATATGTTCTTTTTAAGAAGAATTGTCTGGAAAATATGTTCTTTTTAAGAAGAATTGTCAGGAAAATATGTTCTTTTTAAGAAGAATTGTCAGGAAAATATGTTCTTTTTATGAAGAATTGTCTGGAAAATATGTTCTTTTTAAGAAGAATTGTCAGGAAAATATGTTCTTTTTATGAAGAATTGTCAGGAAAATATGTTCTTTTTAAGAAGAATTGTCTGGAAAATATGTTCTTTTTATGAAGAATTGTCAGGAAAATATGTTCTTTTTAAGAAGAATGGTCAGGAAAATATGTTCTTTTTATGAAGAATTGTCAGGAAAATATGTTCTTTTTATGAAGAATTGTCAGGAAAATATGTTCTTTTTAAGAAGAATTGTCAGGAAAATATGTTCTTTTTATGAAGAATTGTCAGGAAAATATGTTCTTTTTATGAAGAATTGTCAAGAAAATATGTTCTTTTTAAGAAGAATTGTCAGGAAAATATGTTCTTTTTATGAAGAATTGTCTGGAAAATATGTTCTTTTTAAGAAGAATTGTCAGGAAAATATGTTCTTTTTATGAAGAATTGTCAGGAAAATATGTTCTTTTTAAGAAGAATTGTCTGGAAAATATGTTCTTTTTATGAAGAATTGTCAGGAAAATATGTTCTTTTTAAGAAGAATGGTCAGGAAAATATGTTCTTTTTATGAAGAATTGTCTGGAAAATATGTTCTTTTTAAGAAGAATTGTCAGGAAAATATGTTCTTTTTATGAAGAATTGTCTGGAAAATATGTTCTTTTTAAGAAGAATTGTCAGGAAAATATGTTCTTTTTATGAAGAATTGTCAGGAAAATATGTTCTTTTTAAGAAGAATTGTCTGGAAAATATGTTCTTTTTATGAAGAATTGTCAGGAAAATATGTTCTTTTTAAGAAGAATGGTCAGGAAAATATGTTCTTTTTATGAAGAATTGTCAGGAAAATATGTTCTTTTTATGAAGAATTGTCAGGAAAATATGTTCTTTTTAAGAAGAATTGTCTGGAAAATATGTTCTTTTTAAGAAGAATTGTCTGGAAAATATGTTCTTTTTAAGAAGAATTGTCAGGAAAATATGTTCTTTTTAAGAAGAATGGTCAGGAAAATATGTTCTTTTTATGAAGAATTGTCAGGAAAATATGTTCTTTTTATGAAGAATTGTCAGGAAAATATGTTCTTTTTAAGAAGAATTGTCTGGAAAATATGTTCTTTTTAAGAAGAATTGTCTGGAAAATATGTTCTTTTTAAGAAGAATTGTCAGGAAAATATGTTCTTTTTATGAAGAATTGTCAGGAAAATATGTTCTTTTTAAGAAGAATTGTCTGGAAAATATGTTCTTTTTATGAAGAATTGTCAGGAAAATATGTTCTTTTTAAGAAGAATGGTCAGGAAAATATGTTCTTTTTAAGAAGAATTGTCTGGAAAATATGTTCTTTTTAAGAAGAATTGTCTGGAAAATATGTTCTTTTTAAGAAGAATTGTCTGGAAAATATGTTCTTTTTAAGAAGAATTGTCTGGAAAATATGTTCTTTTTAAGAAGAATGGTCAGGAAAATATGTTCTTTTTAAGAAGAATGGTCAGGAAAATATGTTCTTTTTAAGAAGAATTGTCAAGAAAATATGTTCTTTTTAAGAAGAATGGTCAGGAAAATATGTTCTTTTTAAGAAGAATTGTCTGGAAAATATGTTCTTTTTAAGAAGAATGGTCAGGAAAATATGTTCTTTTTAAGAAGAATTGTCAGGAAAATATGTTCTTTTTAAGAAGAATGGTCAGGAAAATATGTTCTTTTTAAGAAGAATTGTCAAGAAAATATGTTCTTTTTAAGAAGAATGGTCAGGAAAATATGTTCTTTTTAAGAAGAATTGTCTGGAAAATATGTTCTTTTTAAGAAGAATTGTCAGGAAAATATGTTCTTTTTAAGAAGAATTGTCAAGAAAATATGTTCTTTTTAAGAAGAATTGTCTGGAAAATATGTTCTTTTTAAGAAGAATTGTCAGGAAAATATGTTCTTTTTAAGAAGAATTGTCAGGAAAATATGTTCTTTTTAAGAAGAATGGTCAGGAAAATATGTTCTTTTTAAGAAGAATTGTCAGGAAAATATGTTCTTTTTAAGAAGAATTGTCAGGAAAATATGTTCTTTTTAAGAAGAATTGTCAGGAAAATATGTTCTTTTTAAGAAGAATTGTCTGGAAAATATGTTCTTTTTAAGAAGAATTGTCAAGAAAATATGTTCTTTTTAAGAAGAATTGTCTGGAAAATATGTTCTTTTTAAGAAGAATGGTCAGGAAAATATGTTCTTTTTAAGAAGAATTGTCAAGAAAATATGTTCTTTTTAAGAAGAATTGTCTGGAAAATATGTTCTTTTTAAGAAGAATGGTCAGGAAAATATGTTCTTTTTAAGAAGAATTGTCAAGAAAATATGTTCTTTTTAAGAAGAATGGTCAGGAAAATATGTTCTTTTTAAGAAGAATTGTCAGGAAAATATGTTCTTTTTAAGAAGAATTGTCTGGAAAATATGTTCTTTTTAAGAAGAATGGTCAGGAAAATATGTTCTTTTTAAGAAGAATTGTCAGGAAAATATGTTCTTTTTAAGAAGAATTGTCAGGAAAATATGTTCTTTTTAAGAAGAATTGTCAGGAAAATATGTTCTTTTTAAGAAGAATTGTCTGGAAAATATGTTCTTTTAAGAAGAATGGTCAGGAAAATATGTTCTTTTTAAGAAGAATTGTCAGGAAAATATGTTCTTTTTATGAAGAATTGTCAGGAAAATATGTTCTTTTCAAGAAGAATTGTCAGGAAAATATGTTCTTTTTATGAAGAATTGTCAGGAAAATATGTTCTTTTCAAGAAGAATTGTCAGGAAAATATGTTCTTTTTATGAAGAATTGTCAGGAAAATATGTTCTTTTCAAGAAGAATTGTCAGGAAAATATGTTCTTTTTATGAAGAATTGTCAGGAAAATATGTTCTTTTCAAGAAGAATTGTCAGGAAAATATGTTCTTTTTATGAAGAATTGTCAGGAAAATATGTTCTTTTCAAGAAGAATTGTCAGGAAAATATGTTCTTTTT
>NC_090728.1:194455865-194459180 GCF_036898095.1 Palaemon carinicauda | reverse complement strand
CACGAATGACCTATAATGTCCTGGACCGTGCCTATGCCCACCAAGAAAAACCTATAATGACATGGACCGTAGGTATACCCCTCAAGAATGACCTCTAATGACTTGGACTGTACATATGTCCCCCATGAGTGACCTCTAATGTCCTGACCCATATACTACGCCAAGTGTCGAATGTCCTCTAATGACCTAGACCGTACCTATACCTCTTAGGAATGACCTATAATGACATGGGCCGTACCTATACCCACTAAGAGTGACATTAAAAAGGTATCTTGAAATGAAAAAGCAACGTAAAGAATTGCATTGTCAATAAAAAAAAATAGTAAATCACATACAGGGGTCAGAGTTGCCAGGTTGGCCTTTTTCAGGCCAAAAAAAATCAAATTTGGCCTTTTTGAAAAGAAGGGGGTCCTTGAATACTATATTTCTGGCTTATTTATAATAATGGGTTGGCCTCTTAAAGCTGCGGTTGATTAGAAGTTGGCCTCTTAAAGCTGCGGTCGATTAGAAGCTGGCCTCTTAAAGCTGCGGTTGATTAGAAGCTGGCCTTTTAAAGCTGCGGTCGATTAGAAGCTGGCCTCTTAAAGCTGCGGTTGATTAGAAGCTGGCCTCTTAAAGCTGCGGTCGATTAGAAGCTGGCCTCTTAAAGCTGCGGTCGATTAGAAGCTGGCCTCTTAAAGCTGCGGTCGATTAGAAGCTGGCCTCTTAAAGCTGCGGTCGATTAGAAGCTGGCCTCTTAAAGCTGCGGTCGATTAGAAGCTGGCCTCTTAAAGCTGCGGTCGATTAGAAGCTGGCCTCTTAAAGCTGCGGTCGATTAGAAGCTGGCCTCTTAAAGCTGCGGTCGATTAGAAGCTGGCCTCTTAAAGCTGCGGTCGATTAGAAGCTGGCCTCTTAAAGCTGCGGTCGATTAGAAGCTGGCCTCTTAAAGCTGCGGTCGATTAGAAGCTGGCCTCTTAAAGCTGCGGTCGATTAGAAGCTGGCCTCTTAAAGCTGCGGTCGATTAGAAGCTGGCCTCTTAAAGCTGCGGTCGATTAGAAGCTGGCCTCTTAAAGCTGCGGTCGATTAGAAGCTGGCCTCTTAAAGCTGCGGTCGATTAGAAGCTGGCCTCTTAAAGCTGCGGTCGATTAGAAGCTGGCCTCTTAAAGCTGCGGTCGATTAGAAGCTGGCCTCTTAAAGCTGCGGTCGATTAGAAGCTGGCCTCTTAAAGCTGCGGTCGATTAGAAGCTGGCCTCTTAAAGCTGCGGTCGATTAGAAGCTGGCCTCTTAAAGCTGCGGTCGATTAGAAGCTGGCCTCTTAAAGCTGCGGTTGATTAGAAGCTGGCCTTTTAAAGCTGCGGTCGATTAGAAGCTGGCCTCTTAAAGCTGCGGTTGATTAGAAGCTGGCCTTTTAAAGCTGCGGTCGATTAGAAGCTGGCCTCTTAAAGCTGCGGTCGATTAGAAGCTGGCCTCTTAAAGCTGCGGTTGATTAGAAGCTGGCCTCTTAAAGCTGCGGTCGATTAGAAGCTGGCCTCTTAAAGCTGCGGTCGATTAGAAGCTGGCCTCTTAAAGCTGCGGTCGATTAGAAGCTGGCCTCTTAAAGCTGCGGTTGATTAGAAGCTGGCCTTTTAAAGCTGCGGTCGATTAGAAGCTGGCCTCTTAAAGCTGCGGTCGATTAGAAGCTGGCCTCTTAAAGCTGCGGTCGATTAGAAGCTGGCCTCTTAAAGCTGCGGTCGATTAGAAGCTGGCCTCTTAAAGCTGCGGTCGATTAGAAGCTGGCCTCTTAAAGCTGCGGTCGATTAGAAGCTGGCCTCTTAAAGCTGCGGTCGATTAGAAGCTGGCCTCTTAAAGCTGCGGTCGATTAGAAGCTGGCCTCTTAAAGCTGCGGTCGATTAGAAGCTGGCCTCTTAAAGCTGCGGTCGATTAGAAGCTGGCCTCTTAAAGCTGCGGTCGATTAGAAGCTGGCCTCTTAAAGCTGCGGTCGATTAGAAGCTGGCCTCTTAAAGCTGCGGTCGATTAGAAGCTGGCCTCTTAAAGCTGCGGTCGATTAGAAGCTGGCCTCTTAAAGCTGCGGTCGATTAGAAGCTGGCCTCTTAAAGCTGCGGTCGATTAGAAGCTGGCCTCTTAAAGCTGCGGTCGATTAGAAGCTGGCCTCTTAAAGCTGCGGTCGATTAGAAGCTGGCCTCTTAAAGCTGCGGTCGATTAGAAGCTGGCCTCTTAAAGCTGCGGTCGATTAGAAGCTGGCCTCTTAAAGCTGCGGTCGATTAGAAGCTGGCCTCTTAAAGCTGCGGTCGATTAGAAGCTGGCCTCTTAAAGCTGCGGTCGATTAGAAGCTGGCCTCTTAAAGCTGCGGTCGATTAGAAGCTGGCCTCTTAAAGCTGCGGTCGATTAGAAGCTGGCCTCTTAAAGCTGCGGTCGATTAGAAGCTGGCCTCTTAAAGCTGCGGTTGATTAGAAGCTGGCCTTTTAAAGCTGCGGTCGATTAGAAGCTGGCCTCTTAAAGCTGCGGTTGATTAGAAGCTGGCCTTTTAAAGCTGCGGTCGATTAGAAGCTGGCCTTTTAAAGCTGCGGTTGATCAGAAGCTGGCCTTATAAAGCTGCGGTCGATCAGAAGTTGGCCTTTTAAAGCTGCGGTTGATCAGAAGTTGGCCTTCTAAAGCTGCGGTTGATTAGAAGTTGGCCCTTTAAAGCTGCGGTTGATTAGAAGTTGGCCCTTTAAAGCTGCGGTTGATCAGAAGTTGGCCTTTTAAAGCTGCGGTTGATCAGAAGTTGGCCTTTTAAAGCTGCGGTTGATCAGAAGTTGGCCTTTAAAAGCTGCGCTTGATCAGAAGTTGGCCTTTTAAAGCTACAGTTGATTAAAAGGTGGCTTTTTCTCACTCACAAAACCCTGTTTAGACGAATGAACATAATGAAGAAAAACGACACATTTTTATCCTAATACGCTTTGCTTATCTCCCTAATGGCGTTCAGTTATGCCTCTATGACCCCAGTGATGGGATCGCTTAAATAAAATCACCAGTCTTCCTGATGTAATGTCAGGGGAGACTCGAGTCTCCCGGAGATTTAATCCAATTTAATTCTAACAGTCAGGCTTTCTCCATCATGAGGCTCAATACTACACAGTATTCTAGAAGTTTTATTCCACGTGTTACCAGGTTGTGGAGTGTGTGTGTGGGGGTGTGTGTGTGTATGTGTGTGTAGATTGCCTTACCTTGTGTAAGACACGGTTGTGGAATGATCTTCCTAATCAGGTAGTTGAATCGATGGAACTTCAAAAGTTCAAAAGTTCAAACTTGCAGCAAATGTTATGTTGAAGAAGCTAACATAAGTCTCTTTTATAT
>NC_090728.1:194408365-194440865 GCF_036898095.1 Palaemon carinicauda | reverse complement strand
ATCAAGAGAGAGAGAGAGAGAGAGAGGAGAGAGAGAGAGAGAGAGAGAGAGAGAGAGAGAGAGAGAGAGAGAGAGAGATTCAAATATTCATAACACAACTTCATGTAAAATTATTTTAAACTAAATATATATATTTCCATTGACAGAGAGAGAGAGAGAGAGAGAGAGAGAAGAGAGAGAGAGAGAGAGAGAGAGAGAGAGAGAGAGAGAGAGAGATTCTTATATTTATAACCCAACTTTCTGAAACATTACTTTAAACTGGATATATATATATATATTTCCATCAGTTGCTAATTATCACGTATTAAATTAAAATCCCGTACACGAATGTAATGTGAATAGTTATGAAGGAATAACATTTAAAAATTATCAGATTAAATCTGATGTTACAGAAGGAATGGTGTTCAAACATATAACATTCTCTCTCTCTCTCTCTCTCTCTCTCTCTCTCTCTCTCTCTCCTCTCTCTCTCTCTCTCTCTCTCTCTTCAGTTGTACTAAATCAGGTAGTCTTGCAATAACATTCTCTCTCTCTCTCTCACTCTCTCTCTCTCTCTCTCTCTCTCTCTCTCTCTCTCTCTCTCTCTCTCTCTCTCATATTATTCAGTTGTACTGAATCAGGTAGTCTTACAATAGCATTCTCTCTCTCTCTCTCTCTCTCTCTCTCTCTCTCTCTCTCTCTCTCTCTCTCTCTCTCTCTCTCTCTCATATTATTCAGTTGTACTGAATCAGGTAGTCTTACAATAGCATTCTCTCTCTCTCTCTCTCTCTCTATTCAGGTGTATTGAAATAGGTAGTCTTGCAATAACATTTCTCTCTCTCTCTCTCTCTCTCTCTCTCTCTCTCTCTCTCTCTCTCTCTCTCTCTCTCTCTCTCTCTCTCTCTAATAACAACACAAAAAATATCATACGCAGAATATTATAGATATACCTTCCCCAAAATAATCTATACTATTTTTCAATAGCATTTCAAACAATATTATAAAAAAAACAATCCTTTACTCCCTGCAAAAAAAAAAGAAAAAAAAAAACACCGATATTCATTCTACCTAGATTACAAAACCCACTGACATTTACAATAGTGAAGAAATAACGGAAAATATAAATAAAACATAAATCTACCTGATCCACTACATCGAACTGAATAGAAAAAACAAAAAAAATAGCAATGAATCTGTGGTTTGGCATCAAATCTGTAACATGAATTTCAGAGATAAAAACTCTGGGAAAAACTATTTTCACGAACCCTCGGCTTTCAACGGCGTTTTCATTTGGCCTGAGGCTCTCTATCAAAACCTGGTTGGTTGAGGCCGAAGTTGGCTTGGAACGTTTTGGGATAAAAACGTTCAAGAGAAGGAAACGAAATATAGATCTGTAAAACCCGACAAATTGGGATATTGATTTTAAGGTTTTCCGGAGGTGGATGTTTTTTTAAAGGCCACTCATGAATGGTAGAGGCAAGCAGGAGAAAGTCCTAGAAGTTGACTATATATAAATATGATCAGTGCCCAAGCCCCTCTCCACCCACGCTAGGACCAGGGAGAGCCAGGTAATCATAATGGCTCCCCCCAAACACTCCATCCCTATCTCACAAGGAGAGTGAGGACTTTCAGAGAAGGATTTTTTAAAGGTCGTCATGAATTACAGAGGCAAGGGACAGTGACAGTGACATAGGAAGCAGGACAGTGCCCTAGAGACTGATCATATATACATATGCTCAGTCTCCATCCAAGCTAGGGCCAGGGAGAGCCAGGTAATGGGCGCTGAGGACTCAGCAGGTAGACATATAGACTCCCCCAAACCCTCCATCACTAGCTTATAAGGAGAGCGAGGTTGCAGACACTATAAAAAACTATTGACCTTGAGTGGGACTCGAAATTCTGTCCTGCAGATAACAAGGTAGGGACGTTTCCAATAGGCCACCACCACTTAAAACCCAAGAACGATGTATATCATCATTATCATCATCTCCACATACGCCTATTGACGCAAAGGACCCCAGTTAGATTTCACCAGTCGACTCCATCTTGAGTTTTTAATTCAATACTTCTCCATTCATCATCTAATTCACACTTCATAGTCCTCAGCCATGTAGACCTGGGTCTTCCAAATCTTTTAAAGCATTGTGGAGCCCATTTGAAAGTTTGGTGAACTAATCTCTCTATGGGAGTGCAAAGAGTATGCCCAAACCATCTCCATCTACCCCTCACCATGATCTCATCCACATATGGCACTCGAGTAATCTCTCTCATAGTTTCATTTCTAACCCTGTCCTGCCAATTACCTCCCAATACTCCTCTGGGGCTTTGTTCACAAATCTACAAATCCTATGAGATGTATATTGTATATAAATATTTATTTAATAATTCAGTTACAAAAATAATGCTATCCCATTTCGACTTGTTACTCCAGGAAAATTCCCTACAGAAAACAGCGGGTGGGTCTACCCAATATTTTTACTCCAGCACTGTCTTTGATTACCATTTCCCATCTCGCTCTCTAAGCTACTCTATGGCAGGTCGTTGGTTGCATTCCAGTTTAGGCTTTAAACTAGACGGAAATATTTATTTTGAAATAATATCCTTCTTTGTATCCGGGATTGATTGATTAATTTGAGGTTTTCTGGCATCATGACATCTGTCATTGACATATCCGGGAAATATTTAAAAAAGAAAAAAAAAACATAATAATTACTTGTTTAGATTCTGGGAACTAGAAGAATAACAATTTCGTTATTTATATCCGGGAAATAATAAAAAATCCCTAATAATTACTTTTTTAATATCATGGAAATAATATATCTTTTTTTTTAAATCCCTTAATAATCTCGTTCTTTGCATCCGATGCTATTTAGGGTCCATTGACAGAAGCTTCATTAATTTACCTCGACCCCGAAATGACGAGTGGCCCCTTTTTTTCAGTGGGGGGGGGGAGGCGTTGGGCTATTTCCCATCAGTACTGTGTTTATCAAAGCTCATTGGAAGGGCCATCAAGCGTAAGTAATGGATCAGCTGTCAAACGCAGATTTCGTTTGATTGATTGAACGAGTTGGTGTTGTGACTTTTTGGGGGGGAGGTGGCAAATGAGGTGGTCGGATTTTTCCCGTTTTATTTGACAGATCAAGTTTTTATTTTATTCATTCTTTTTTATATATATTTATATTGTGTACTATGTGATATAGATAGGGGAATGTACTTGGATTACAAGGGAGTACAAAATATTCACTGGTATTTATCATGTTATGCAAAGTAATAAGCCCTTGCACACACACATATATACATATATCCTTGTATATATATATGAACATGTATATATATATATATATATATATATATATATATATATATATATATATGTATGTATATATATATATATATATATATATATATATATATATATATATATATATATCTATATATATATATACATATATATATATACATATGTGTGCGTGTGCGTGCGCGTGTGTGTGTTTATTTTGTAATTAACCTTTTCCTTTGGTCGCTGCAACCTTACATCCTTGTGAGCTTAGGTTGGGGGTTTGGGGAGCCTATATGTCTATCTACTGAGTCTTCAGCAGCCATTGCCTAGCTCTCCCTGGCCCTAGCATGGATAGAGACGGGGTATGGGCACTGATCATATTTATATATGGTCAGTCTCTAGGGCATTGTCCTGCTTCCTATGGCAATGTCATGTCCCTTGCCTTTGCCACTGATGACGACCTTTAAAAAATCCTTCTCTGAAAGTCCTCACTCTCCTTGTGAGCTAGGGATGGAGTGTTTGTGGGGAGCCTTTATGATTACCTGGCTCTCCCTGGTCCTAGCGTGGGTGGAGAGGGGGCTAGGACACTGATCATATTCATATATAGTCAACCTCTAGGACATTCTCCTGCTTGCCTCTGCCATTCATGACCGGCCTTTTAAAAAGAATCCACCTCCGGGAATCCTTAAAATCAATATTCCAATTTGTCGGGTTTTACAGATCTATATTTCGTTTCCTTCTCTCGAACGTTTTTATCCCAAACGTTCCAGGCCAACTTCGGCCTCAGCCAGCCAGGTTTTGATAGAGAGCCTCAGGCCAAATGAAAACTCCGTTGAAAGCCGAGGGTTCGTGAAAATAGTTTTCCCAAAGAGATTTTATCTCTGAAATTCATGTTACAGATTTGATGCCCAACCACAGATTCATTGCTATTTTTTTGTTTTTGTTTTCTATTCAGTTCGATGTACAGGATCAGGTAGATTTATTTTTTATTTATATTTTCTTTTTGTATATTTCTTCACTATTTTAAATGTCAGTGGGTTTTGTAATCTAGGTAGAATGAATATCGGTGGGGTCATTTTTTTTTTCTTTTTTTTTTTTTGCATGGAATAAAGTAAAGGATTGTTTTTTAATAATATAGTTTTAAATTCTTTAGAAAAATAGTATCGATTATTTGGGGGAAGGTATATCTATAATATTCTGCGTATCATATCTTCTGTGTATTTTTATTAGAGAGAGAGAGAGAGAGAGAGAGAGAGAGAGAGAGAGAGAGAGAGAGAGAGAGAGAGAGAGAGAGAGAGAGAGAGAGAGAAAGCAGATTATATATATATATATATATATATATATATATATATATATATATATATATATATATATATATATATATATATACAAACACATATACAGTATATATATATATATATATATATATATATATATATATATATATATATATATATATATACAAACACATATACAGTATATATATATATATATATATATATATATATATATATATATATATATATACTTTATATAATCTGAATGGCTATGTAAATCCATGTAACTCTATATACAATACTAATGTACGCAACCCATAATTATATATATATATATATATATATATATATATATATATATATATATATATATATATATATATATATATATATATACATATCATGGAGATAGATCTTGTGCTACAAATCAATAGATAACAAGTCATGAATAACAAGTGATATATCATCAGGATTATCATTTTGATAATAATACATATGTGTACTATTATACATTCCTTAAATGAATACGTTGTATTATTATCATTTTTATTATTATTATTACTTACTAAGCTACAACCCTAGTTGGTAAAGCAAGATGCTATAAGCCAGGGGCCCCAACAGGGCAAGTGAGGAAAGGAAACAAGGAAAAATAATATATTTTAAGAACAATGACATTTGAATAAACATTTCCTATATAAACTATGAAAACATTAACAAAACAAAAGGAAGAGAAACGAGATAGAATAGTGTGCCCGAGTGTACCCTCAAGCAAGAGAACTCTAACCAAAACCGTGGAAGACCATGGTACAGAGGCTATGGCACTACTCATAAAAGAGCAGCTTACCATACCTAGAGTCTCTTCTACCCTTACCATGAATAAAGTGGCCGCTGAACAATAACAGTGCAGTAGTTAACTCCTTGGGTGAAGAGGAATTGTTTGGTAATCTCAGTGTTGTCAGGTGAATGAGGACAGAGGAAAAAATAAAGAATAGGCCAGACTATTCGGTGTATGTGTAGGCAAAAGGAAAGTGAACCGTAACTAGAGAGAAAGATCCAATGCAGTACTGTCTGACCAGTCAAAGGACCACATAACTCTCTAGCGGTAGTATCTCAACGTGTGGCTGGTGCTCTAACCAATCTACTACGCTAACGACTGAATTGCTGAACAGAGAGTTTTAAGGAAGCTCCTAAATTATTCATTCACGATCATGAAAGTACTTAAAACTTAAGGATACGACTGAGATAAAGTTCTGAGAGAGGTTTCCTACATCTCGTTAAATCTGGAATGGCATAAAAAGTAAGTACCTTGATTTAAATTATTCAAGGGCAACCAGAAGGAAGAAAATAGTGAGAGGAAGGATAATCACTGTTTTTTTTACATATGCCATGATACTCAAAAAGAATATAACATAAATACTATATACTTTTGTAGAAGAATAAAGTAATAAACAATTACAACATATATACATAACCTTCAACTGGTGGTTACTGTACAAATGTAATCAACACTGGAAAGATTACTTCTTAACCTGGTGGTTAACTGTGTAAAAATGTAATCAACACTGGAAAGATTACTTCTTAACCTGGTGGTTAACTGTGTAAAAATGTTATCAACACTGGAAAGATTACTTCTTAACCTGGTGGTTAACTGTGTAAAAATGTAATCAACATTGGAAAGATTAATTCTTCACCTGGTGGTTAACTGTGTAAAAATGTAATCAACACTGAAAAGATTACTTCTTCACCTAGTGGTTAACTGTGTACAAATGTAATCAACACTGGAAAGATTACTTCTTAACCCGGTGGTTAACTGTGTAAAAATGTAATCAACATTGGAAAGATTAATTCTTCACCTGGTGGTTAACTGTGTAAAAATGTAATCAACACGGAAAAGATTACTTCTTCACCTGGTGGTTAACTGTGTAAAAATGTAATCAACACTGGAAAGATTACTTCTTCACCTGGTGGTTAACTGTGTAAAAATGTAATCAACATTGGAAAGATTACTTCTTAGCCTGGTGGTTAACTGTGTAAAAATGTAATCAACACTGAAAAGATTACTTCTTCACCTAGTGGTTAACTGTGTAAAAATGTAATCAACACTGGAAAGATTACTTCTTCACCTGGTGGTTAACTGTGTAAAAATGTAATCAACATTGGAAAGATTAATTCTTCACCTGGTGGTTAACTGTGTAAAAATGTAATCAACACTGAAAAGATTACTTCTTCACCTAGTGGTTAACTGTGTACAAATGTAATCAACACTGGAAAGATTACTTCTTCACCTGGTGGTTAACTGTGTAAAAATGTAATCAACATTGGAAAGATTAATTCTTCACCTGGTGGTTAACTGTGTAAAAATGTAATCAACACTGAAAAGATTACTTCTTCACCTAGTGGTTAACTGTGTACAAATGTAATCAACACTGGAAAGATTACTTCTTAACCCGGTGGTTAACTGTGTAAAAATGTAATCAACATTGGAAAGATTACTTCTTAGCCTGGTGGTTAACTGTGTAAAAATGTAATCAACACTGGAAAGATTACTTCTTAACCTGGTGGTTACTACACAAGAGGTAATCAACAATAAACAGATTACTATATCACATGAAAGTTACTGTAAAAGAGGTAATCACCAATCAAAAGATTACTTCTTAAGTTGGTGCTTACTGTACAAGAGGTAATCAACACTAAAAAGATTACTACTTCATATGAAAGTTACTGTAAAAGAGACAATAAACACTAAAATTACTTATTCACCTGATAGATACTGTACAAGAGGTAATCAACAATAAAAAGATTACTAAATCACATGAAGGTTACTGTAAACGAGGTAATCAATACTAAAAAGATTACTACTGCACCTGAAAGTTACTGTACAATAGGTAATCAACAATAAAAAGATTACTACTTCACATGAAAGTTACTGTACAATAGGTAATCAACAATAAAAAGATTACTTCACATGAAAGTTACTGTACAATAGGTAATCAACAATAAAAAGATTACTTCACATGAAAGTTACTGTACAATAGGTAATCAACAATAAAAAGATTACTACTGCACCTGAAAGTTACTGTACATAGGTAATCAATACTAAAAAGATTACTATTTCACCTGAAAGTTACTGTACATAGGTAATCAATACTAAAAAGATTACTACTTCACATGAAAGTTACTGTACAATAGGTAATCAACAATAAAAAGATTACTACTTCACATGAAAGTTACTGTACAATAGGTAATCAACAATAAAAAGATTACTACTTCACATGAAAGTTACTGTACATAGGTAATCAATACTAAAAAGATTACTACTGCACCTGAAAGTTACTGTACATAGGTAATCAATACTAAAAAGATTACTATTTCACCTGAAAGTTACTGTACATAGGTAATCAATACTAAAAAGATTACTACTTCACATGAAAGTTACTGTACAATAGGTAATCAACAATAAAAAGATTACTACTTCACATGAAAGTTACTGTACAATAGGTAATCAATACTAAAAAGATTACTACTGCACCTGAAAGTTACTGTACAAAAGTAATCAATACAAAAAAGATTACTACTTCACCTGAAAGTTACTGTACAATAGGTAATCAATACTAAAAAGATTACTACTTCACCTGAAAGTTACTGTACAATAGGTAATCAATGCTAAAAAGATTACTATTTCACCTGAAAGTTACTACACAATATGTAATCAACAATAAAAAGATTACTACTTCACATGAAAGTTAAGGTACAACAGGTTATCAATACTAAAAAGATTACTACTTCACCTGAAACTTACTACACCATAGGTAATCAATACTAAAAAGATTACTACTTCACATGAAAGTTACTGTACAATAGGTAATCAATACTAAAAAGATTACTACTGCACCTGAAAGTTACTGTACATAAGTAATCAATACTAAAAAGATTACTACTTCACCTGAAAGTTACTGTACAATAGGTAATCAATACTAAAAAGATTACTACTTCAACTGAAAGTTACTGTACAATAGGTAATCAATGCTAAAAAGATTACTATTTCACCTGATAGTTACTACACAATATGTAATCAACAATAAAAAGATTACTACTTCACATGAAAGTTAAGGTACAACAGGTTATCAATACTAAAAAGATTACTACTTCACCTGAAACTTACTACACCATAGGTAATCAATACTAAAAAGATTACTACTTCACATGAAAGTTACAGTACAATAGGTAATCAACAATAAAAAGATTACTACTTCACATAAAAGTTACTGTACAATAGGTAATCAATACTAAAAAGATTACTACTGCACCTGAAAGTTACTGTACATAGGTAATCAATACAAAAAAGATTACTACTTCACCTGAAAGTTACTGTACAATTGGTAATCAATACTAAAAAGATTACTACTTCAACTGAAACTTACTACACCATAGGTAATCAATACTAAAAAGATTACTACTTCACATGAAAGTTACAGTACAATATGTAATCAACAATAAAAAGATTACTACTTCACATGAAAGTTACTGTACAATAGGTAATCAATACTAAAAATATTACTACTGCACCTGAAAGTTACTGTACATAGGTAATCAATACTAAAAAGATTACTACTTCACATGAAAGTTACAGTACAATAGGTAATCAACAATAAAAATATTACTACTTCACATGAAAGTTACTGTACAATAGGTAATCAATACTAAAAAGATTACTACTGCACCTGAAAGTTACTGTACATAGGTAATCAATACTAAAAAGATTACTACTTTACATGAAAATTACAGTACAATAGGTAATCAACAATAAAAAGATTACTACTTCACATGAAAGTTACTGTACAATAGGTAATCAACAATAAAAAGATTACTACTTCACATGAAAGTTACTGTACAATAGGTAATCAATGCTAAAAAGATTACTATTTCACCTGAAAGTTACTACACAATATGTAATCAACAATAAAAAGATTACTACTTCACATGAAAGTTAAGGTACAACAGGTTATCAATACTAAAAAGATTACTACTTCACCTGAAACTTACTACACCATAGGTAATCAATACTAAAAAGATTACTACTTCACATGAAAGTTACTGTACAATAGGTAATCAATACTAAAAAGATTACTACTGCACCTGAAAGTTACTGTATATAGGTAATCAATACTAAAAAGATTACTACTTCACCTGAAAGTTACTGTACAATAGGTAATCAATACTAAAAAGATTACTACTTCAACTGAAAGTTACTGTACAATAGGTAATCAATGCTAAAAAGATTACTATTTCACCTGAAAGTTACTACACAATATGTAATCAACAATAAAAAGATTACTACTTTACATGAATGTTAAGGTACAACAGGTTATCAATACTAAAAAGATTACTACTTCACCTGAAACTTACTACACCATAGGTAATCAATACTAAAAAGATTACTACTTCACATGAAAGTTACTGTACAATAGGTAATCAATACTAAAAAGATTACTACTGCACCTGAAAGTTACTGTACATAAGTAATCAATACTAAAAAGATTACTACTTCACCTGAAAGTTACTGTACAATAGGTAATCAATGCTAAAAAGATTACTATTTCACCTGATAGTTACTACACAATATGTAATCAACAATAAAAAGATTACTACTTCACATGAAAGTTAAGGTACAACAGGTTATCAATACTAAAAAGATTACTACTTCACCTGAAACTTACTACACCATAGGTAATCAATACTAAAAAGATTACTACTTCACATGAAAGTTACTATACAATAGGTAATCATTACTAAAAATATTACTACTTTACATTAAAGTTACTGTACAATAGGTAATCAACAATAAAAAGATTACTTCTTCACCTGAAAGTTACTATACAATAGGTAATCACCACTAAAAAGATTACTTCTTAACCTGGTGGTTATTACACAAGAGGTAATCAATACTAAAAAGATTATTACTTCACATGAAAGTTACTGTACAATAGGTAATAAATACTAAAAAGATTACTACTTCACCCGAAACTTACTACATAATAGGTAATCAATACTAAAAAGATTATTACTTCACCTGAAATTTACTACAGAATAGGTAATAAATACAAAAAATATTACTGTTAACCTGATATTTACTATAAAAAAAAATAATCAACACTAAAAAGATTACAAATTCCCCTGTAACTTATTGAACATAAGGTAACCAATAATAAAAAATATTACTAATAAATGTTTACAACTATAAAAATGCCAGAGTATATTAATAAAAGTCCTTGATGGCGTGAAAAGAATAAAACTGAAAGACACAAAAGATACAAAAATATCCAATTGGTTTGATGGAATCAAACGTCACACGTATGAAAAGGGATTCTCATAATTGCAGTCTGCAGACAGCTGCGAGACACACAAGGATTGAGAGACGAAAGAATGGATTTCAAAAGATTATTCATGACCTGATTCCAATTCATATAAATTAAAGGTGTTAGATATTTCAAAGGCAGGAAACATAAAAGAAAATATATATATATATATATATATATATATATATATATATATATATATATATATATATATATATATATATACATACATTTATATATATATATATATATATATATATATATATATATATATATATATATATATATATACAGTGTATATATGTACATACATATATATATACATATATATATATACATATATATATATACATATATATATACATACATATATATATATATATATATATATATATATATATATATATATATATATATATATATATATATATATATGTGTGTATATATATATATATATATATATATATATATATATATATATATATATATATATATATATATATATATATATATATATATATTTACTTGCTCCTTATTATTTAGGGGAGGATGATAATTACCAATAAGCTAAAGTCTGTCATATTCTCTAAGAGGTATAATTCAACGCAAAATTAACATTCTAATCAATATCAGATAATTTCTGGTTCAATGTAAGATATAAAGTAAAAATATAACCAAAGAAATAAATAAAAAACTGAAAATAGATTCAAAAAGGATTTTTTTTTTCTTTTAGAATTCTCTAACCTGAAAACCGAATAGGAATTTCAAATATTGCTGGAGACCTGTGCAATAACAAGTTTACTCTAGAAATCTCAAAAAAAGAGAGAGAGAGAGAGAGAGAGAGAGAGAGAGAGAGAGAGAGAGAGAGAGAGAGAGAGAGAGAGCATGTCCATTAATTTAATAGGGTAGGCTGCGTCAGCACAAGGGACGAGAGGGTATAAAAATAGCTCAGCATTCTTCACTATTGAAAAAGAGACTTTAACCAATAAGGAGAAAGTGTAAAGTGATATATATATATATATATATATATATATATATATATATATATATATATATATATATATATATATATATATATATATATATATATATATATATATATATATATATATATATATATATATATATACACACACACCCATCCTTTTCTGAGAGGTAATACCTTAACGAGGTGAAAGGGTTTGTGTAGTCCATTTCTTTTAGCGATGCAGATTTGCACCGACTCGCAACGGTGCCCTTTTAGCTTGGAAAAGTTTTCTGATCGCTGATTGGTTGGACAAGATAATTCTAACCAATCAGCGATCAGGAAACTTTTCCGAGCTAAAAGGGCACAGTTGCGAGTCAGTGCAAATCTGCCTCGCTGAAAGAAATGGACTATAGTCCGGGACACTCATACTAAACTTGGTTTGGTTTGCTGTGAGCGATCAGATTAAGTCTCCCACTACCACCAATCTTCAGTGGCCAGATTGGTGGTGATAACAGTCAAACCTCAGACATGAATACGGACAAGTCTAAGGCCTTTGTCCTGCACTGGACTGGAAACAGCTGCAATTGTATTTATACAGTATATATATATATATATATATATATATATATATATATATATATATATATATATATATATATATATATATATATATATATGTCTCATTTTTTAACAGTCGAATTGTTTTGATTACACTTTTTCTTTATGTTATCTTTGTTATTTTCAGGTGGATTTACGTTTGTATATCCGAATGTTTGTAAGTAGAATGTCTGTAAGTGCAATGTTTGTAAGTCGAATGTCCATAAGTAGAAAGTTTGTAAGTCGGATGTCTGTAAGTAGAATGTCTGTAAGTCGAATATCTGTAAGTAGAACGTTTGTAAGTCGAATGTCCATAAGTAGAAAGTTTGTAAGTCGGATGTCTGTAAGTCGAATGACTAAGTCGAATGTCTGTAAGTAGAACGTTTGTAAGTCAAATGACTAAGTCGAATGTCTGTAAGTAGAACGTTTGTAAGTCAAATGACTAAGTCGAATGTCTGTAAGTAGAACGTTTGTAAGTCGAATGTCGGTAATTAGAATGTTTGTAAATAAAATGTCTGTAAGTAGAATGTTTGTAAATCGAATGTTTGTAAGTCGAATGCCTATAATTAGAATGTTTGTAAGTCGAATTTTTGTAAGTACAATGTTTGCAAGTCGAATGTCTGTAAGTAGAATGTTTGTAAGTACAATATTTGTGAGTCGAATGCCTATAAGTAAAATGTTTGTAAGTCAAATATCTGTAAGTAAAATGTTTGTAAGTCAGATGTCTGTAATTAGAATGTTTGCAAGTCAAATTCATGTAAGTAGAATGCTTGTAAGTCAAACATCTGTAAGTCGAATATCTTTAAGTCGAATGTTCGCAAGTTAGGGCACCTTCTGTACTTGGAAGTTCCAAGATAGAGAATCTACGTCACAGCCTAAGGTCAACAACCTGAATAAGAGATACTTAAAGAGCAGTATTTGAGAGGCTGAGCATTCTAAACGACTCCTAAAGCTGTGTAGTCAGTTCGTCGATTTAACAAAGGAATCAGTAACATAGAGAAAGTTCTCGATTTCTTCAATCTAAATATAATTAAGACCAATTGAGTGTCATATGTCAAAGAGCCAAAATTGAAAATGATATTAAATGCCGGCTATAAAATATCTATAGTGGTTCGGGCTGTATTAATAATAATAATAATAATAATAATAATAAGATTAATAATAATAATAATATCATTATTATTATTACTATTATTATTATTATTATTATTATTATTATTATTATTATTATTATTATTATCATTATTATTATCATTACCAGCTAAGCCCCATCCTTAGTTTCAAAAGCATGATGCTATAAGCCCAAGGGCTCCAACTATTATTATTATTATTATTATTATCATTATTATTATTATTATTATTATTATTATTATTATTATTATTATTATTATTACTAGCTAAACAACAACGCTAGATGGAAAAGCAGGATGCTATAAGCCCAAGGGCTCAAACAGGGAAAAATAGCCCAGTGAGGAAAGGAAACAAGGAAATAAACAAACTACAAGAGAAGTAACAGCAAACAAAATAAAATATTTCTAGATTATTAACAACATTAAATTAGATCTTTCATATATAAACTATAACATTTAAAAAAAAAAGAAGAGAAATAAGATAGAATAGTGTCCCCGAGTGTACCCTCAAGCAAGAGAACTCTACCCAAAGACATTGGAAAACCATAGTACAGAGGTTATGGCACTACCCATGACTAGAGAACAATGGTTTGATCTTGGAGTGTCCTCCTAGAGGAGCTGCTTACCACAGCTAAAGAGTCCCTTCTACCCTTACCAAGAGGAAAATAGCCACTAAACAATTAAATTGCAGTAGTTTGAGTGAAGAAGAATTGTTTGGTAATCTCAGTGTTGTCAGGTGTACGAGGACAGAGGAGAATGTGAAAATAATAGGCTAGAATTTTCGGTATATGGAGAGAGAGAGAGAGAGAGAGAGAGAGAGAGAGAGAGAGAGAGAGAGAGAGAGAGAGAGAGAAACGAACGAACCGTAACGAGACAGAAGGATCCAATGTAGTACTGTCTGGCCAGTCAAATGACCCAATAACTCTCTACTGGTAGTATCTCACCGGGTGGCTGGTGACCTGGCCTAAAACCTCTAATAACCTCTGTAGTCATTGCATACTTCAATTATCCTTTTTAAAAAAGAAATGAACAAATTACGACCAATTAGTGCATTACTATCGTGCAATTAGTGGAGAAAATGTTCCTGAAAATGGGTGAAAAAATCTAATCAAAATACAGTCGGCTGTATCAATGGAAGCTTATCAAATTTTGTATTCGAATACAATCATTAATTCAATTATAAGCTTCAATACAATTATGACTACAATAAGAAGTTTATCATTTCTGTATTCGAATAACTTGAACGATTATTTTCGTACTAAAATAAATCCATAATGCCTATATAAATGTTGATAAATTATTAATTATAATGCTATAAAATATTGACAAATATATGTACAGTTAGACACATGAATTTCTGGCACACCTCGTTATATGGAAGTACACCCTATAACACCATTACTTCGCTGTGAGTCCCCTTGTGTAGCTCCGCCCAGCATCCCTGCCATCTCTCCCCTACACTATCTGTTTGGTTACCAGCCGTAGAGTAACGGTGTGACAGGACTGCATGCGTCCAACTGTACAAATATTCTCCCAATAAGACACCAATATTGATACCATATTTTCATTGTATATCAATAGATTTCAAGTTCATTAAACCTTCATTAATATTTTATAATATCAAAATATAGAAAATCTCAAAACAATTATATATATATATATATATATATATATATATATATATATATATATATATATATATATATGTGTGTGTGTGTGTGTGTGTGTGTGTGTAATAAAACATGTAATCACAGCCAATACAATCTCCTCTTATTGCTCTAATAATAACAACAACAACAATAATAATAATAATAATAATAACAATAATAATAATACTAATAATAATAATAATAATAATATTAATAATAATGATAATAATATTAATCTAAACAATAATAATAATAATAATATTAACAACAACAACAACAACAACAACAACAATAATAATAATAATATTAATAATGATAATAATGATAATAATAATAATAAAAATAATAATAACAATAATAATAATAATAATAATAATAATAATAATAATAATAATAATAATACAAACCATCAACATCATAATCATCAGTATCTTCAAGACTATTTTCTAGTTCCTTATCATTAGCAAAAAATATTGAAGAACATCACACAATCAATGCAATCATGTATCAATACATCCAATCAATATCAGACATAAACTTGATCATCAACGTCCAACATCATCATCACCGGGACAAACATCAACAAAACAATAAAGGCAATCCCTCTATAATCATTTTTTTTAATGAGGCGCATTTGCAGACTCGCAGCGGTGCCCTTTTAGCTCGGGAAAAGTTTCCTGCTATCTGATTGGTTAGAATTATCTTGTCCAACCAATCAGCGATCAGGAAACTATAGTCAGATTTGCACCGACTCGCAGGGGTGGTGCCCTTTTAGCTCGGAAAAAATTCCTGATCGCTGATTGGTTGGACAAGATCATTCTAACCAATCAGGTAGCAGGAAACTTTTCCCTTTTAGCTCGGAAAAGTTTCCTGATCGCTGATTGGTTGGACAAGATCATTCTAACCAATCAGGTAGCAGGAAACTTTTACCTTTTAGCTCGGAAAAGTTTCCCGCGCGCTGATTGGTTGGACAAGATAATTCTAACCAATCAGGTAGCAGGAAACTTTTCCGAGCTAAAAAGGGCACCGCTGCGAGTCAGTGCAAATCTGCCTCACTAAAATTAATTGAATATAGACAGACAAGCACCACAGCAGACGGACAGAGACGGACAGAGACGAAACAGACAGACACAGATGAGATGTTTACAGTTCGCGAGGAGAGACGTCAATCCTTACGTTTCCATTTCCATAATTTAAGCAGGAAAAAAAAAGGCGAAAATCACATACGATTCAGAGCCAGCCATCATCACCAGAGAGCTCTGAATATGCATCGTCTGATTAATATCGCATTTTGGCAGTCCAGCTTTCATCATAAATGCCTCGGGATGGGTTTGTTTGACTGCAGGTTGAAAATAGGATTTTTTATTTTTTATTTACTTTTTTGACTGGCAAAGCTTTATTTTTTTTAGTTCTCAAATATTATTATTATTATTATTATTATTATTATTATTGTTGTTGTTGTTGTTGTCATCAATAATAATAATAACAACAACAACAACAACAACAACAACAACAACAACAACAACAATAATAATAATAATAATAATTTGAAAAATTCAATTATGTTAGCATACCTGTAATGTAAAAATGTTGAATGAATGTAGAATCCCTTTTTGCCACATGTAGCCATATAACGTCAGTTATAACTATCCTTGTTATTGCTGTTATCAATAGATAACTGAACTAATGATCCCCCGAGTTGAAATGGTTATCCTTTATACACGAGCTCCAGTACACATCATCCATCTACAGGTACATTATAAGCACCCTATTATTCCCACACTATTACGTGAATCTACAGTGAGTTATAGCAATGCTTCAATGGAGAATGTCTAATGTTGTGTCACGCAAGACGTAACCTCATTACTGAATTGTATACTGTGTATTGTATACTTTCTTTACACGGGTAGATTTATATCAGCTCGTTATACGGCGACTGAGATGGCGTGGGCAAGTGTCAAGGAGGGCTTGGGAGGATCCTATAAGGGGGAGAAGATCAAAGGGAACAGAGAATTAGATGGAGAGATAAGGTGAAGGATGATATGGAGAGAAGAGGTTTGGTGGAGGGAGTGAGGAGGGCTCTGCAGGAACCTGTTAAGGAAAGAAGATCAAGAGATAGATTCAGAATTAGATGGAGAGATAAGGTGAAGGATGATATGGAGAGAAGAGGTTTGGTGAAAGAAGGTGCCTTTGATAGAAGGCATTGGAGAGGGCGCAGCAGGCAACCGACCCCTTAATTATATATTGTATATACACCCTTAGTTATATACTGTAGTACTCCAGACTTTGTATTAATTCTTCTTCTCCATCTGTTGTCTTTCCTGATCATTCTCTTCGTTATTTTTCCTCTTTTTATTCTCGTTTTATATTATTGTTTTCTATCTACATCAAATTATGGCATTTATCGCAAATCATACAAGTAGCGGTAATTAAAAGCAATCAACATTAAGTAAAAGGGTTGTGCTCGTTAGTTCCGTTGGTCGCTTCAACCTAACTATCCTTGTGAGCTAAACATGGGGAGGGGGGGGGGGGGTTTAAGGGAGCCTATAGGTCTATCTGCTGAGTCATCACCAGCCATTGCCTGGCTCTCCTTGATCCTAGCTTGGGTGGAGAGGGGGCTTGGAGGCGCTGATCATATGCATATATGGTCAGTCTCTAGGGCATTGTCCTGCTTGATAGGGCAATGTCACTGTACGTTGCCTCTGCCATTCATGAGCGGCCTTTAAATGTAAACATAAAGTGTAGGAATCTGATATAATCTATATGAACGCGTCAAGGAAAATACTTAAATAAAAAAATATCAACATAGGAAGGAAGAATCTTCTTTGAACATGTTGAACAGAGTGACATGTCACTCTTCATAGTTTATATATGACAGATCTATTTTAACGCTGTGTCTGGTTTCAAGATATATTATATTCTTCCCTTTTATATATATATATATACATATATATATGTATACATATATATACATATACATACATATATATATATATTATATATATATATATATATATATATATATATATTATATATATATATATATATATATATATATATATATATATATATATATATATATATTATATAGAGAGAGAGAGAGAGAGAGAGAGAGAGAGAGAGAGAGAGAGAGAGAGAGAGAGAGAGAGAGAGAGAGAGAGAAGAGAGAGAGAGAAGAGAGGAGAGAGAGAGAGAGAGAGAGAGAAGGAGAGAGAGAGAGAGAGAGTATTTATTTCCTTTCCTCAATGGGCTATTTTCTTTGTTGAACCTCTTGGGATTATAACACCTTATTATTCCAAGACTTTAACTTTTAAAAGAATAAGACTTATACTCTAAAAAGTTAAGACTTGAACTGTTTTATTGAAATGTGAATGTATATTTAATGTATTTACATGCATGTTTGGTTAGGTGACATGCTTAAATATTTGTCATTTGAAACGTTAAGGAAAGCCTAAATGATAAAGTCTACGGGATTGTATATCCACATTTAACTTATTACATCTTATAATCTGAACCATTTTGAATAACTTATGTAAAGCATAAGCATTAGCTGTATTATTATTATTATTATTATTATTATTATTATTATTATTATTATTATTATTATTATTATTATTATTATTATTATTACATGCTATATACTGTATAGATTATAACCCTAGTTAGAAAAGCAAGATGCTATAAGCTCATGGCTCCAACCATAAAAAATGGCCCAGTGAGGAGAGAGAACAAGGAAATTAATAAACTACAAGAGAAGAATAAACAATGAAAATAAAATATTTCAAGAACAGTAACAACATTAAATTAAATTCTTTACATATAAACTATAAAAAACTTAAAAAAATATGAGGTAGCTACGATAGTAGTGACAATAAAAAAAAATAATGATAAAATACAGCTGTAAAAGAAATAATTTACTTGAAATAAATTAATAGAAAAACTTCACATATGTCTCTTTAAATGTTTTTAACTAAAGTTATACATGTTGCATAAGATTTTTCATAACACTGACCATCCTTTACATTCAGATCTCCCTGGACAATTCTATCCTGTTCGTAATACTAGGCAGGCAGTTCATTCTAATAGCCAGGCCTTCTCCATCATGAGGCTCAATAAGAAGTTTTATTCCAGCTGTTACCAAGTTGTGGAATGATCTTCCTAATCGGGTAGTTGAATCAGTATAACTTCAAAAGTTCAAAGTTGGAGCAAATATTTTTATGTTGACCAGGCTGACATGAGTCTTTTTATAGCTTACATATGACATATCTGTTTTTGACATTGTTAATAATTTATATAGGACATATCTGTTTTGACGTTGTTACTGTTTTTAGAATGATTTATTGTTAACTTGTTCTCATCATTTATTTATTTCCTTCTTTCCTTTCCTCACTGGGCTATTTTTCCCTATTGGAGCCCTTGGGCTTATAGCATCTTGCTTTTCCAACTAGGGTTGTAGCTTGGATAGTAATAATAATAATAATAATAATAATAATAATAATAATAATAATAATAATAATAATTACGTAAGCCCGCTGAATATGCCCACACTGATAAAGCCATTTAATATTCACTATAAAAATACATTCTTCTGTAATTCAAGGAAATATAATTATTCCTCCACAAAATACAAAACAAGGTACCCTAGTTACCAGTCTATGCTACATTTGCACAAGCTGTTTTCTCAATTACGAATGCAAACATTCAACAAATCATAATTCCCTTTAAGACAAGGACACTAACGCATACCTTAATCCAATATTTCTTTAACCTCTTTATTGGCAAAAACTACGGTACATTTTTAACACGGACAAGAGCGTTAGTGTTAATTTAATTGCTTCGAGTCACGGAATCTAACTTACTTCGAAAAATTCAGCAAATGAAAGAGACTTCAAGGTCTCTCTATATTTCTAGTTCTAACACCTACACACATAACTGTATATATATATATATATTTATATATATAAATATATATATATATATATATATATATATATATATATATATATATATATATATATAAATATATATATATATATATATATATATATATATATATATATATATATATATATATATATATATATCTATACATATATATATATATATATATATATATATATATATATATATATATATATATATATATATATATATAAAGAGAGAGAGAGAGAGAGAGAGAGAGAGAGAGAGAGAGAGAGAGAGAGAGAGAGAGAGAAACGCATCTAGAAAGCTTTTCCCACACGTTTCAAATAAGGAAAAAAGCTTGAATGAAATGTACTATCCATTTATCATATTGCAGGAGAATCAAACTGGGAATAAAATGGTCGTGAAAAAAAAGTCTTCCACAAAATCCTTATGGAGTCTGGAGATGTCACTTAAACAATATCTAGGAAGTCAAACAAAAGAGAGTAGGGACGAAGGGGGGATCAATGGAGTAGTAAAGGGGTGATGAATGTAGGGAGAAAGCGTGATAAAGGTAGTGGTGAAGGGGTGATGAATGTAGGGAATAGGGGTGGATGAAGGTAGGGGCGAAAGGGGGATAAAGGTAGGGGCGAAGGGGTGATGAATATAGGGGTGAAGGGGGGATGAAGGAAGGGTAAAGCGGTGGATGAAGGTAGAGGTGAAGAGGTGATGAATGAGAGGAGAAGGGGTGATGATGGTAAGGGCAAAGGGGTGATGAAGGTAGGGGCGAAGGGGTGATGAATACAGGGGTGAAGGGGTGATGAAGGAAGGGTAAAGGGGTGGATGAAGGTAGAGGTGGAGAGGTGATGAATGTGGGGAGAAGGGGTGATGAAGGAAGGGTGAAGGGGTGTTGAAGGTAGGGGAGAATGGGTGATGAATATAGGGGTGAAGGGGTGATGTAGGAAGGGTAAAGGGTGGATAAAGTAGAGTGAAGAGGTGATGAATGTGGGGAGAAGAGGTGATGAAGGTAAGGGTGAAGGAGTGATGAAAGGGGTGATGAAGGTAGTGGCGAAGGGGTGATGAATGAAGGGGTGATGAAGGAAGGGTAAAGGGGTGGATGAAGGTAGAGGTGAAGAGGTGATGAATGTGGGGAGAAGGGGTGATGAAGGTAAGGGTGAAGGAGTGATGAAGGTGGTGATGAAGGTAGTGGCGAAGGGGTGATGAATGAAGGGGTGATGAATGTAGGGAGAAGGGGTGGATGAAGGTAGGGGTGAAAGGGTGATGAATATAAGGAATAGGGTTGGATGAAGGTAGAGTTAAAGGGGTGATGGTTGATGCAGGTAGGGGGTGAAGGTGGTGATGAAGGAAGGGTGAAGGGGTGTTGAAGGTAGGGGAGAATGGGTGATGAATATAGGGGTGAAGGGGTGATGTAGGAAGGGTAAAGGGTGGATAAAGGTAGAGTGAAGAGGTGATGAATGTGGGGAGAAGAGGTGATGAAGGTAAGGGTGAAGGAGTGATGAAGGTGGTGGTGAAGGGGTGATGAAGGTAGTGGCGAAGGGGGGTGAAGGGGTAATGAATGTAGGGAGAAGGGGTGGATGAAGGTAGGGGTGAACATGTGATGAATGTGGGGAGAAGGGGTGATGAAGGTAGAGTTAAAGGGATGATGGTTGATGAAGGTAGGGGGTGAAGGAGTTGATGAAGGAAGGGTGAAGGGGTGATGAAAGTAGGGGAGAAGAGGTGATGAATGTAGGAGTGAAAGGGGTGATGACGGTATGGGTGAAGGGGTGATGAAGTTAGGGGTGAAGGTGTGATATAGGAAGGGGTAAAGGGGCGATGAAGGTAGGGGAGTAAGGGTGATGAAGATAGGGATGAAGGGGTGATGAAGGTAGGGGTGAAGGGGCGATAAAGGTAGGGGAGTAAGGGTGATGAAGGTAGGGGTGAAGGGGTGATGAAGGTAGGTGAGTAAGTGTGATGAAGGTAGAGGCCAATTATAGTTACTGAAACTGCTTCTTTGTCACGGAACTATCCACTACTGGAAAGTATACAATACACTTCATTAACAACTCAAAAGAGAGAGAGAGAGAGAGAGAGAGAGAGAGAGAGAGAGAGAGAGAGAGAGAGAGAGAGAGAGATTTTTTTACGTTCCCTTAAAAGGTGCTTACTGTAAAAACCAAAGATAAAATTTTGCTGGTAAATTGAAAATGAACATATGTGCAGACAACTTCCACAAATAGAACCCTATAAAGATGGCTCATGGCATTACGGTATATGAACTAGCCACGACATCCTACGATCAGAGACACTGCTCGCCACAATTTTATATACACTCTACCACCTCCTGAACTTGGAGACTATTCCAGTAATACGTTTCAATTCGTCTGGTCATTACTTTTATGACTTTCACTCCTGCCTCTACTAAACATTTATGGACTGCCTAATCTTTTAACTAAATCTACTTTTCCCTATTTTCTCCACTTGACCCAACCGTTTCAAAATACTGAACATCGAACTTGGATTTGCAACTAAAAATTACTTAAGTGAATAAGTTGGGAAAATTAAAAGATAAAGATAAAAATAATATATATATATATATATATATATATATATATATATATATATATATATATATATATATATATATATATACTTTCTTCGTGGCTGAGTGGTATGGTCAATGGCATACAAGTATCCTGGACCAGGGTTCGAAACCCGGCCGGTCAGATATTATAGTCTTTGATTGATTTCGCCTGGGGGGTCTGATCCCGAGGTCGTTAAGTGAATCCAGACTTTGTTTTAATATACATGGCTTAATTGAAATATGAAAAACACGTTTAAATGTACAATATATATATATACATATATATATATACGTGTATATATATATATATATATATATATATATATATAGTGTGTGTGTGATTACATATTTAGTACTAAAATATAAGAAGCGGTGAGATGTAAAGTGGCTTATCACAAAGTAACACAACAGTTCTAAGTCCCCTTATTTTTATGATGGCCAAACACTTATCGAAAAAAAAAACCAATACCCTTATGTTATAATTATCATTACGGACAAAAAAAAAATTAAAAAAATAAAAAACCTTTTCATCTTATTTATAAACGTAATTATGTGGCGACAGTAATATTCGTATATTTTAATCGTTTATAAATGTAATTATACGACGTCAGTAATATACAGATTTTTATAATTTTATAAAATTAATTATGTAATGGCAGATGAACGTGAAAATCAGCTTCAACATATACCGCCATGATGAATTACATCAGTGTCAATGCCAGCTTGTAATTACTGTGAATGTAATTTCATTCGTGGGTACCAATTTTCGTTGGTTTATGAAAAAGAAAAAAAAAAAAAAAAAAAAAAAAAAAAAAAAAGTTGGTTCGCGGATTCTTAAATTCGTGGATTTCCGTTTTTGGAACTTTTACCTTTTTTGGTTATTAGTTGAAGCCCAATTATGATAAAATGTTCATTTGCAATGCAATAATTAACATAGTGCACACCAAAATAAAACATATTCACAATGACAAATCAAAATAATTAGTAATCCACAATGGTTTAGAAAATGTAGGTCACCAACACAAATCAAATGAGTCCAAGTTCAATACTAAATTCTGAGTGTATAAAAATGAGTTCAATACTAAATTCTGAGTGTATAAAAATGAGTTCAATACTAAATTCTGAGTGTATAAAAATGAGTTCAATACTAAATTCTGAGTGTATAAAAATGAGTTCAATACTAAATTCTGAGTGTATAAAAATGAGTTCAATACTAAATTCTTTAGTGTATAAAAATGAGTTCAATACTAAATTCTGAGTGTATAAAAATTAGTTCAATACTAAATTCTGAGTGTATAAAAATGAGTTCAATACTAAATTCTGAGTGTATAAAAAATTAGTTCAATACTAAATTCTGAGTGTATAAAAATGAGTTCAATACTAAATTCTGAGTGTATAAAAAATTAGTTCAATACTAAATTCTGAGTGTATAAAAATGAGTTCAATACTAAATTCTGAGTGTATAAAAAATTAGTTCAATACTAAATTCTGAGTGTATAAAAATGAGTTCAATACTAAATTCTGAGTGTATAAAAAATTAGTTCAATACTAAATTCTGAGTGTATAAAAATGAGTTCAATACTAAATTCTGAGTGTATAAAAATGAGTTCAATACTAAATTCTGAGTGTATAAAAATGAGTTCAATACTAAATTCTGAGTGTATAAAAATGAGTTCAATACTAAATTCTGAGTGTATAAAAATGAGTTCAATACTAAATCTTGAGTGTATAAAAATGAGTTCAATACTAAATTCTGAGTGTATAAAAATTAGTTCAATACTAAATTCTTTAGTGTATAAAAATGAGTTCAATACTAAATTCTGAGTGTATAAAAATTAGTTCAATACTAAATTCTGAGTGTATAAAAATGAGTTCAATACTAAATTCTGAGTGTATAAAAAATTAGTTCAATACTAAATTCTGAGTGTATAAAAATGAGTTCAATACTAAATTCTGAGTGTATAAAAAATTAGTTCAATACTAAATTCTGAGTGTATAAAAATGAGTTCAATACTAAATTCTGAGTGTATAAAAAATTAGTTCAATACTAAATTCTGAGTGTATAAAAATGAGTTCAATACTAAATTCTGAGTGTATAAAAGTTAGTTCAATACTAAATTCTGAGTGTATAAAAATGAGTTCAATACTAAATTCTGAGTGTATAAAAGTTAGTTCAATACTAAATTCTGAGTGCATAAAAATTAGTTCAATACTAGATTCTGAGTGTATAAAAATTAGTTCAATACTAAATTCTGAGTGCATAAAAATTAGTTCAATACTAAATTCTTTAGTGTATAAAAATTAGTTCAATACTAGATTCTGAGTGTATAAAAGTTAGTTCAATACTAAATTCTGAGTGTATAAAAATTAGTTCAATACTAGATTCTGAGTGTATAAAAATTAGTTCAATACTAAATTCTGAGTGCATAAAAGTTAGTTCAATACTAGATTCTGAGTGTATAAAAATTAGTTCAATACTAAATTCTGAGTGCATAAAAGTTAGTTCAATACTAAATTCTGAGTGTATAAAAGTTAGTTCAATACTAAATTCTGAGTGTATAAAAATTAGTTCAATACTAAATTCTGAGTGCATAAAAATTAGTTCAATACTAGATTCTGAGTGTATAAAAATTAGTTCAATACTAAATTATGAGTGTATAAAAATTTTCGTTGGGTTTTTAATTTCGTGGATTCGTCCACCCACGAAGACCACGAAAATTGTTACCCCACGAACAAAAATATTTTCACAGTATACATTTCCGGGAAATTGGCATTGAAAATTTTTGGTAATATATATTGGAAAATGGATAACTCACGAGGAAAAAAAAATCAAATTCGGTTGTAAGTGAATATGATGATTTGCAAAGTTAATTTGGTAATAATTTACAATATAAATGATAAATCGGTGTTAATTGAATAACATAATATATTTGTAAATGCATATATATATATATATATATATATATATAATATATATATATATATATATATATATATATATATATATATATATATATATATATATACAGTGATCGTAAGAGTAAACAATTGAAAAAGTTCATTACCTGTACACATGTACACCACAAAAAAGAAAATCTAGTATTAATATAAGCATTTTGAATATAAGAAATATCTATTTTAATATTGTTACTGTTCTGAAAATATTTAATTTTTCTTTAATTCCTTTCCTCACAGGGCTATTTTCCCTGTCGTGGCATCTGGAGTTATACCATCCTGCTTTTCCAACTAGGGTTATAGCTTAGCAAGTAATAATAATAATAATAATAATAACAATAATACCAATATACGCACACTTCACAAATAAAATTGCAATTAAAATTAATCTAATATTAATATAATCATTTTAAATGTAAAATCAAACCAAATTAACACTTTAAAAAGCCATGAATGGTATCATTTCGAAAGACCTAATTATCATAGTCTAAAATGAAACATTTCTCTCTGATGTGACGGAATAACGATAGTTACCATCCTCATATTGGCTACTCAAAACGACGCTTATTAAAACGAGACAAAGTTTTACATCTACTGAAAATTTTAATGAGTGATAAGTAAATTTCATCCTCATTATCAATTCCATTCTCCTCCTACGCCTCTTGACACAAACGGCTTCAGTTAGATTTTGCCAATTGTTATATTGAGTATTTAAATCAATACTTCTCCCAACTTCACGTTTCATAGTCCTCAGCCATGTAGGTCTAGGTTTTCCCAACCCTTTTTGTGCCTTGTGGAGCCTAGTTGAAAGTTTGGTGAACTGATCTCTCTCGGGGAGTGCAAAGAGCATACACACAAACCAGGAAGAATATGTTCCCAATCCGTAGTTCAGTAGAGAAAGGTTGAGTCTCCAATAGGAAGGCAAAAATTAATCAAGATTAAAGACATTGAATGAAATGCCATTAACCGAATCACTGGCTGATCGTAGAATTTAGGGAAAACTTGCTGTTTAAAAGGACACACACAATATATATGTGTGTGCATTTGTTTGCATGTATACTTATGTAAATATATAAATATATATGTAAAATACAGAAAAATTGACACGCACCACATACACATATTGTATGTATGTATATATATATATATATATATATATATATATATATATATATATATATATATATATACATAATCATATATATATATATATATATATATATATATATATATATATATATACAGAGAGAGAGAGAGAGAGAGAGAGAGAGAGAGAGAGAGAGAGAGAGAGAGAGAGAGAGAGAGAGAGAGATTACTTGCGTGATTATGTCTGTTAATCCACGTGCACAAACAATATCAAGTAGAGTTAATTAACAAACAAACAAAGCTAATACATGCTGTTCAAATGAAAAGCCCATAAAGGTGATAGTGACCCGTGATAATGAGTATTGTATGTAATCAAAAGGATGCTGATATGTCAATAACAATGGCAGCATTTTAAAGTAATGTGTAGTATGTTCACATATCTATTATTATTATTATTATTATTATTATTATTATTATTATTATTATTATTAATCGCTAAACTATAACCCTAGTTGGATAAGCAGGATGCTATAAGCCCAGAGGCTCCAACAGGGAAAATAGCCCAGTGACGAAAGTAAAAAAGGAAAATAAAATATTCTAAGAGTAACATTAGAATAAGTATCTCCTATATGAACTATAAAAACTTTAACAAGAGGAAGAGAAATTAGGTAAAATAGCGTGCTCGAGTGTATCCTCAAGCAAGAGAACTCTAACCCAAGAAAGTGGAAGACCATAGTACAGAGGCTATGGCACTACCCAAGACTAGAGAACAATAGTTTGATTTTGGATTGCCCTTCTCCTAGAAGAGCTGCTTATCATAACTAAAGAGTCTCTTCTACCCTTACCAAGAATAAAGTGGCCACTGAACAATTACAGTGCAGTAGTTAACTCCTTGAGTGAAGAAGAATTGCTTGGTAACCTGTGTGGAGGACAGAGGAGAATATGTACAGAATAGGCCAGACTATTCAGTGCGTGTGTGAAGGCAAAGAGAAAATGAACCGTAACCAGAGAGAAGGATCCAACGTAGTAATGTCTGGACAGTCGAAAGACCCTATAACTCTCTAGCGGTAGTATCTCAACGGGTGGCTGGTTTAGAAAGAGAGAGAGAGAGAGAGAGGAGAGAGAGAGAGAGAGAGAGAGAGAGAGAGAGAGAGAGAGAGTCTTCCATTGACGTTGGTTGGGTTCATAAAGGGAATCTTAAAGCATAATTCCCCAATAACACTACATTGGATTTCTCTCTGGTTACGGCTCATATTTTCTCTGCCTACACATACAACTGACAACACTGAGATTAACAAACAGTTCTTCTTCACTCAAAGTACTGCAATTTAAAAGTTCAGTGGCTACTTTCCTCTTGGTAAGGGTAGATAAGACTATTTAGCTAGGGTAAGCCGCTCTTCTAGGAGGACACTCCAAAATCAAACCATTGTTCTCTAGTCTTGGGTAGTTCCATAGCCTCTGTACCATGGCCTTCCAGTGTCTTGGGTTAGAGTTCTTTTGCTTGAGGGTTCGCTCGGGAACACTATCTTATTTCTCTTCCTCTTATTTTCATAAATTTTTTTATAGGTTATATATGAAATATTTATTTTAATGTTGTTACAGTTTTAAAAATATTTTATTTCAATTGGTAATTACTTCTTGTTTCCTCGCTGAGCTATTTTTCCTGTTGGAGCCCCTGGGCTTATAACATCCAGCTTTTCCAACAAGGGTTGTAGCTTGGCAAGTAATAACAATAATAAACACATGAAATCAAAAGGAAACTTTGCATGAAATGACCAACCACTTAACGTATTATGCAATTTCGTTCAAATGGAAATTCACTATTAAATATTGTGGGTTATTTTTTTTCAAACACGAAACAACAAGGATCATTTTAGAGCACTGTCCGGCATTAGCCTTTTACTGGCGTCAAAATAACAAAGGTCAACGATCTGAAGTTCTTTTGAATGCTTTGTCAATAGAGATTTACGTTTGAAAGCAACTCTTCATAATGAGTTAGTTTTATGGATATTACTGTGATTTCCCTCTTGTTTTGTTAAAGTTTTTATAGTTTATATAAGAGATGTTTATTTTAATGTTGTTGCTGTTCTTGAAATATTTTATTTTTCCTTGCCTTTCCTCACTGGTCCATTTTCCCCGTTGGAGCACCTGGGCTTATAGCAGCCTGCATTTCCAACTAGGGTTGTAGCTTAACAAATAATAATAATAATAATAATAATAATAATAATAATAATAATAATAATAATGATAATAATAATAATTACATCTGTTAGAAAGGTTACTGTATGTTAATATAACCCATAAGGCATACTAATAACCTAGAAAATAACGTGAAAATAAAAAAACATCATATAATGTGCCAGGCATTAAACATTAATAACAAAAAAAGGTAATAAAAATTTTGATTACAACAAAAAGAACAATTAACTAAAATTTACGGCTGTGGCGGCCGATGTGGTAACGTCCCTGACTGGTAAATGCCAGACTGCGGTTCGAGTCCCGCTCAGACTCTTAGTTTCTTTAGTTGCTGCAACATCACCATCTTTGTGAGCTAGGGATAGGGGGTTTGGGGGAGCCTATAAGTCTATCTGCTGAGTCATCAGTAGCCATTACCTGGCCAGCCTTGGTCCTAGCTTGGGTGGAGAGGGGGCTTGAGCGCTGATCATATGTATATATATGGTCAGTCTCTAAGGCGTTGTCCTGCTTGATAGGGCAATGCCACTGTCCCTTGCCTCTGTCATTCATGAGCGACCTTTAAACCTTTAAACTTTGTAGCAGCTCAAAAATTAAATCCTCATACAAAATGTTAGGTTCAAAATAATACTTCTTGAAAGAATATTAAAAGAAATCATCCCTATTAAAGTAAAATGATAGAGAGAGAGAGAGAGAGAGAGAGAGAGAGAGAGAGAGAGAGAGAGAGAGAGAGAGAGAGAGAGAGAGAGAGAGAACTTCTAGCCATTCTATTCCTTACAATCTATCAGCTTCACTGTTTACAAGACTTCCCTTAAAGCAAAATGGGTTGGAAACTTAGAACGGAAACAACACAGCCGAAAAAAACAACTTTAGGTTATATAAAAACATAACGGAAATAAGCGAGTAAAAAAAAAAAAAAAAAAAAAAAAAAAGAAAAAAAAAAAAAAAAAAAAAGTTTATCAATAACACTCAAGTACACTCTCAGATACAATTATTCAGTCTATATACACTAGTGTACGCGACCCGTCAACAATGACGACTCAATATTTAGATAGAAATGCACACACGTGGACATGTATACCTCTCTCGCCAGGGTATGACTATTTTCTTTCCCCTTTACCTGTAGGACGGGGAGAGCTGGATGTGACCTAAAATATGTATATGCATATGTATGTATATATATAACCAGACACTTGCTCTCTCTCTCTCTCTCTCTCTCTCTCTCTCTCTCTCTCTCTCTCTCTCTCTTATATATATATATATATATATATATATATATATATATATATATATATATATATAAACAGACACTCTCTCTCTCTCTCTCTCTCTCTCTCTCTCTCTCTCTCTCTCTCTCTCTCTCTATATATATATATATATATATATATATATATATATATATATATATATATATATATATATATATATATATATATATATCCAGACACTTGTTCTTCATCATAATACAACAACAAAAAAAGTGCCTGGCCATATATAAAAATATATAAAAATTTCAAAATAGGTGGGAGATATGACCCATTTTGAAATTACAACAATTTTCCCAAGATATCAAATACTATCAAGATAGCAAACAATAGAATGTGTCTAATCTAATACCAGCTTTGTATAGGGACATGTAATCTTCCTCCCTATCTTTCTATGTACAAGTACACTACGTGAGGCGGTTGATAATAGTGTTGGTGGCCACTTCTAATCAATAAGGCCTTCCTTTCCTTTCCCTTATAATAAGGGTCTGGATTATATCTTGTTTCACTAGAGACATTTCTTATAAAATAAAAACAGTATTCCTCAGGCACTATATCTATTTTTGTCCATATTAACACTGTAAATGTTATTGTCCCTATTGACACTGTATTCATTTCACCACTGTTGGCACTGTATTTGTTATTGTCACTATTAGCACAGTATCTGTTTTTGTACCTACAGGCAGTGTATCTCTTTTGGTTCATACATGCACTGTATCTATATTTGTCACTATAGGCACTACATCTGTTTTTGTCCCAACTGGCAATGTATCTGTTTTTGTCCCTATTGGCACTGTATCTAGCTATGTCACTATACGCACTATATCTGTATATGTCCCTATTGGCACTATATCTGTTTTTGTCCCTATAAGCACTGTATCTGTTTCTGTCCCTATTGGCTCTGTATCTGTTTTTGTCCATAGAGGTACTATATTTTTGTCCCTACAGACACTGTATCTGTTTTGGCACTACAGGCACTGTATCTATTTGGTCCCTTCAGACAATGTATCTGTTTTTGTCCCTCAAGGCACTGTATCTGTTTTTGTCCCTATTGGCACTGTATCTGTTTTTGTCCCTACCAGCACTGTATCTGTTGTTGTCCCTACTGACATTGTATCTGTTTTGTCTCTATTAGCGCTCTATCTATTTTTGTCCCTAAAGGCAATGTATCTGTTTTGTCCCTATTGGCACTATATCTATCTTTGTCACTATAGGCACTGTATCTGCTTTTGTCCCTATTGGTACTATATCTGTTTTTGTCCCTATTGGCACTGTATCTGTTTTTTGTCTCTAAAGGCACTCTATCTGTTTTTGTCCCTATTGGCACTGTATCTGTTTTTGTCCCTACCAGCACTGTATCTGTTGTTGTCCCTACTGACACTGTATCTGTTTTGTCTCTATTAGCGCTCTATCTATTTTTGTCCCTATTGGCACTGTATCTGTTTTTGTCCATACAGGCACTACAGGCACTGTATCAATTTGGTCCCTTCAGGCACTGCATTTGCTTTTATCCCTAAAGGCACTGTATCTGTTTTGTCCATATTGGCACTGTATCTGTTTTTGTCCATACAGGCACTATATTTATTTTTCTCCTACAGACATTGTATCTGTTTTGGCACTACAGGCACTGTATCAATTTGGTCCCTTCAGGCACTGCATTTGCTTTTATCCCTAAAGGCACTGTATCTGTTTTGTCCCTACAGGTACTGTATCTGTTTTTGTCCCTACATACACTGTATCTGTTTTTGTCCCTACTGACACTGTATCTGTTTTGTCCCTATTGGCACTGTATTTTTTTTTGTCCTGCAGGGACAAAAAAGATACTGTTTTTTTCCCTATAGACACTGTATCTGTTTTTGTCCCTACATGCACTGTATCTGTTTTTGTCCCTACATGCACTGTATCTTTTTTTCTCTACGTGCACTGTATCTGTTTTTGTCCCTACAAGCACTGTATCTGTTTTTTACCCTATAGGCACTGTATCTATTGCTGTCCATATATGCACTGTATTTGTATTTGTCCCTAAAGGCACTGTATCTTTTCCATCCCCACAGACACTGTATCTGTTTTTGTCTCTATAGGCACTCTACCTGTTTTTGTCCCTACAGACAATGTATCTGATACAAAATTCACATTAATTAATAATCATTACTTCTGTTTTTAATTATTTGCTCGTGAAAGAACAGTTGTAGCTGAGGTCTTGGTAGATTAATAATTACAATTTCATTTGTAAAATATCACTTATAAAATCTAATCACTTTCAACATCTTAATGACTATTTCATAC
>NC_090728.1:194385865-194403365 GCF_036898095.1 Palaemon carinicauda | reverse complement strand
GGCCTGGGTCTTCGAACTCTTCTAGTGCCTTGCTAAACCCAGCTGACGTTTAGTGAAATAATCTCTCTTGGTGAGTGCGAAAAGCATGCACAAACCATCTCCATCTACACTTCATCATATATTACCTCCATTTAATGACGTTTCGATTTCCATTCCCATCTACCTTCATCAACCTCACTGTCAATCTATCTAGCTTGTTAGCAACGTATTTTAATTTCACCTGCACCTCGACCTTAATTACCTGCGCCAATGAAGTTAGAAGGAGGTTATGTTTTCACCCATGTTTATGTGTTTGATTGTGTGTGTGTGTGTTTGATTGTGAACAGTTTCCTGGCCACAACTTTAATCGTAGAGTAATGAAACTTGCAGGGATTAACTGTTATGTAAAAATCTGGAAATTATAAAATTCTGGAAGTTCAAGGTCAAAGGTCAAGGTTAGTGTGAATTCATTGATTCCTACCTATATCTAACTAAGTGTACGCGACCCGTCAACATTGACGGCTAAATATTTAGATAGATATTCATGAACATGTAACCCCCTCTCAGCAGTGTACGACTACTCCCTCTTCCCACTATGTCTATATATATATATGTATATATATGTCTACATATATTATATATATACATTCATATTTAAATCTATATATATTTATATATATATATATATATATATATATATATTTATATATATATATATATATATATATATATATATATATATATATATATTATATCATATACAAATGTGTATATATATATATATATATATATATATATATATATATATATATATATATATATATATTACATATTCATATATCTATATATAAATATATATATATATATATATATATATATATATATATTTAGATTTATATTTATATCTATATATTTATGTATAATGTGTGTATAGATATATATATATATATATATATATATATATATATATATAGTCACACACTTTCTCTCTTATCATATAGGAGGGCTGAATTTTTACTTTTATCCCGGAACGGTTAAAGGTACTGTATTATTAAGCCAATTGCTCTTCTATCTACTTGTCAAAGAACAACATTTATAAAGAATATTCGATAAAAGTCTTCCATTAATAAGATTTACAATTCAAATTTCACGAATCATGCTATACATACTTGAGTCTCTGCGTCACAGGCCATGAATCAGACTAAATAATGATATACCACGAAAAGAAACGCTTAAACCTTTCAATAACACTATGCAAAGAAAAAAAAAAGATCATATCGCTATTTTCAAGAACACGCTTCCACAAAATTAAACGTTTAAACTTTCAAATAAAACTACAAAGAAAATAAGGACCAGTTTGCTTTCTCAAGAACGCTAGTAATGCCACACGTAGTTTAAAGAATAACATAAAGCGAAGAAAGAAAAAAAGATCAGATCGTTTTTTCAAGAACACGCTACCACAAAATGACACGTTTAAACTTTCAAATAACACGACAAGAAAAAAAAAAAAAAAAAAAAAAAAAAAAAAAAAAAAAAAGGGACCACATCGCTTTTTCAAGAACGCTAGCAATGCCACACGTAGTTTAATATGACTACAAAATCATATACACAAGTCTTCCACACATACCAATCCCAGGCTATCAAAATGACTTCACATACCATATTTTGCATGATCAACATTGATTGATGTATCTTAGGTTGTTCTTGAACTATCAAATACTGTACAATTTATGTCATTCTTAAATATATACTACCTGTCTCTCTATACGTTTATGATAAAAACATAAACGCCTAAGACATTTATTAATAATTTCAAAGCATAATAATTCTGAATTCGAAATTAGGAAGAAAAAAGAAACAGCAGAAGCTAATGTTCTTATCCATACTAATGCAATTCTGATATAAATAATATTTCTAAATTATTAAAAATAACCTTTTTTTTTATCAATTTAAGCCATTAATACATTGGTGGTACAGGTATACGGGGACGCACTTATCTACTACTAAAATAAACTTGACTAATGGTGAACCCCTTTCAAAAATAATAGAAGAAAAAAAAATAAAATATGTATAAAATGTATGAAATAAACCATTACACGAAGTAAAAGCAATTTCCAATTCATTGCTAGACAAACTTTCACGGTGTAAATAGCTATATTCCAGGCCATTCATTTTCTTTTCTTTCATACCTTCAGCTTATAAGAAAGGTTTATAAACATAAGGGCAATAAGTCTAAGTATATATTATATACTTAGACTTTAAATTCTAAATTTCATGCAAATAGCAATGAGAAATGACCCTTGTTGAACTCGAAGTGATTCATTCCTACAGGCTCTTAGGAAAGCATATAAACAGAGGAATTTCGTCCCTATGTCGTAAAGAATAAGGGCTATATTTCAACACAGCTGCTGACTACAGAGCACGATTTATTGGACATCATATTAGGTTTAAAAGACGGACATGAATAACAGGGTTGTGGTGGCCAGTATGGTATCGTCCCTGACTGGTGAACGTTAGACTGGAGTTGGAGTCACGCTCAGACTCATAATAATAATAATAATAATAATAATAATATTGAATCCTGGTTTTCCAACTAGGGTTGTAGCTTAGGTAGTAGTAGTAGTAGTAGTAGTAGTAGTAGTAGTAGTAGTAGTAGTAGTAATAATAATAATAATAATATTGAATCCCGCATTTCCAACTAGGGTTGTAACTTAGGTAATAATAATAATAATAATAATAATAATAATAATAATAATAATAACATAAAGGTTGATCCGAAACTAAATGTATAAACAAGAAGGCAGAAGGGTATATGCAAAAAAAAAAAATCCGAAAGAAATCTGGAGAGAATATTCGAGCCAAGTTTGGAACGTATAAAGAGATTATTGAGAAATCTGCCCTATGTGCATTTTAACGTTGATAAGAATAAGGACACAGGATTCTTTGAAATCATTAAACCCTTTCGCACGTGAATTAAAAACGGCATGATACATAGCGGCGAATTTAACCTTCAAGAAGACCAATCTCTTTTCAATTACCTTGCAATTCATAGGAGTAAATACACACTCCCTTTGAAGCGAGATGGACAGAGAGGAGTAGAAGGAACGTGAAAGAGATCCAACAGGCTTTAAAGCGAACGTTTCTAATCATCCAATTTCTATTATTATTATTATTATTATTATTATTATTATTATTATTATTAGCCAAGCTACAACCCTAGTTGGGAAAGCAAGATGCTACAAGCCCAAGGCCTCCAATAGGGAAAAATAGCCCAGTGAGGAAAGGAAATAAGGAAATAAATAAATGAGTCGATCGTCTCTCTTCCAAGACTGAATAACGTGGAAGAAACCCAACAGTCTTTAAAGCGAACATTTGTAATTATCCAATTTCTATTATTATTATTATTATTATTATTATTATTATTATTATTATTATTATTATTATTAGCCAAGCTACAACCCTAGTATGGAAAGCAAGATGCTAAAAGCCCAAGGGCTCCAATAGGGAAAAATAGCCCAGTGAGGAAAGGAAATAAGGAAATAAATAAATGAGTCGATCGTCTCTCTTCCAAGACTGAATAACGTGGAAGAAACCCAACAGTCTTTAAAGCGAACATTTGTAATTATCCAATTTCTATTATTATTATTATTATTATTATTATTATTATTATTATTATCATTATTATTATTATTATTATTATTATTATTATTAGCCAAGCTACAACCCTAGTTGGAAAAGCAAGATGCTAAAAGCCCAAGGGCTCCAATAGGGAAAAATAGCCCAGTGAGGAAAGGAAATAAGGAAATAAATAAATGAGTCGATCGTCTCTCTTCCAAGACTGAATAACGTGGAAGAAACCCAACAGTCTTTAAAGCGAACATTTGTAATTATCCAATTTCTATTATTATTATTATTATTATTATTATTATTAGCCAAGCTACAACCCTAGTATGGAAAGCAAGATGCTAAAAGCCCAAGGGCTCCAATAGGGAAAAATAGCCCAGTGAGGAAAGGAAATAAGGAAATAAATAAATGAGTCGATCGTCTCTCTTCCAAGACTGAATAACGTGGAAGAAACCCAACAGTCTTTAAAGCGAACATTTGTAATTATCCAATTTCTATTATTATTATTATTATTATTATTATTATTATTATTATTATTATTAGCCAAGCTACAACCCTAGTATGGAAAGCAAGATGCTAAAAGCCCAAGGGCTCCAATAGGGAAAAATAGCCCAGTGAGGAAAGGAAATAAGGAAATAAATAAATGAGTCGATCGTCTCTCTTCCAAGACTGAATAACGTGGAAGAAACCCAACAGTCTTTAAAGCGAACATTTGTAATTATCCAATTTCTATTATTATTATTATTATTATTATTATTATTATTATTATTATCATTATTATTATTATTATCATTATTATTATTATTATTATTATTATTATTATTATTATTATTAGCCAAGCTACAACCCTAGTTGGAAAAGCAAGATGCTAAAAGCCCAAGGGCTCCAATAGGGAAAAATAGCCCAGTGAGGAAAGGAAATAAGGAAATAAATAAATGAGTCGATCGTCTCTCTTCCAAGACTGAATAACGTGGAAGAAACCCAACAGTCTTTAAAGCGAACATTTGTAATTATCCAATTTCTATTATTATTATTATTATTATTATTATTATTATTATTATTATTATTAGCCAAGCTACAACCCTAGTATGGAAAGCAAGATGCTAAAAGCCCAAGGGCTCCAATAGGGAAAAATAGCCCAGTGAGGAAAGGAAATAAGGAAATAAATAAATGAATCGATCGTCTCTCTTCAAGACTGAATAACTTTTAAGTTCAGCTTCTGAATGAACTAACTAATGAACGAACGAATTTTACATTATCTATTTTTTTCTCCAAAAATAGGGAAAAATAGCCCAGTGAGGAAAGGAAATGAGGAAATATTACTACTAACGGCTAAGCTACAAACCTAGTTGGAAAAGCAGGATGCTATAAGCCCAAGGACTGCTCCAAAAAGGAAAAATAATAATAATAATAATAATAATAATAATAATAATAAAATACCTTAAGATCAGCAACAACGTTTAAAAATTATGTCATTTATAAACTATCAAGAAAGACTGTCAGCCTTTTAAACATACAGACATTACCGGTAATTTTGAACTCAAATATTTTTTTATTTCCTCATTTCTGTATTACCAGAAAAATAAAATTCTTTCCCTTTAATTATTCGGTTTACAAGCAATTAACCTGAAGGCTGTTTAAATTGATGGCTAAGTCTGCGTTCATAAGTGCTCACTAATATAAAAAAAAAAACCACTGAACACTAACTCAAGAGCGCATACCTCCGCCGAGGCAGCTTATCTCTCAGCCTTTGGCTCGACCTTGACCTTAACCCTTGACTTTAATATATATTAATTAGCGTGGATTTCTATACACTAAAATATGAAGCAAGTTTGAAATCTAAGTGACAACGATGATCAAACTTATGGCTGATTACCTGAATTGACCGTGACCTTTGACCTTGACCTTCCAAAATTTAACAATTTCCAGATTTTCACATAACAGTTAAACCCTGCAAGTTTCATTACTCTACGATTAAAATTATGCCCAGGAAGCTATTCACAAACAAACACACAAACACACAAACAGGGGGTAAAACATAACCTCCTTCCAACTTCGTTGGAGGAGGTAATAAGAATATAGATAAAAGCTGAACAAAGAAAAGAAAAATACACAAAGAAAAAAAAACACAAAAATGTACCCAAAAGGTTTTGCGAAAAAAAAAATAAGCAAAGAAAGAACAAGGACATTCCATGAATGAAAAAAGTTGCCAACTAGGGCTTTCCAATGTGTGTTTTTTCGGAATGACTTCAAAACACGCAAAAGAATTTTTTTTTTTTTTTTTTTGTGTTTTTTCGGAATGACTTCAAAACACGCAAAAGAATTTTTTTTTTTTTTTTTTTTTTTTTTTTTTTTGTCAGAAGAAAAAAGTACAAAACATCAACGGCCAAGAATCAATATCGAAGAATCACTAACCTCAGTCAAATATTTATTAGCTACGAAATCTTTAACAACTGAACATTAATCATTATTAATTATGTTTGCATTCTTTTCCGGTGATAAATATTTGATGTCATTTCCTCCTAAGAGATTTGAGATATAATAATAATAATAATAATAATAATAATAATGATAATGATAATAATGATAATAATCATAATAATAATATAAATAATAATAATAATAATAATAATGATAATAATAATAATAACAGTGATAATAATAATAATGATAATAATGAATATAATAATATTAATATTAATATTAATAATAATAATAATAATAATAATATTAATATTAATAATAATAATAATAATAATAATAATAATAATCAAACTTCGTTAGCCAGTTCTGAAGTTCTGAAGATCTTCTGCTAATACATATAGCCTGACACTGGTGAAAATCTATTCAAATTCTTATTTAACTCCCAACGATATTCTACTTAACTTTTGATTAATTTATAATGATTATACAAAAGTAATCATACTATGGTCTTCCACTGTCTTGAGATAGAGTTCTCTTGCTTGAGGGTACACTCGGGCACACTATTCTATCTTTTTTCTCTTCCTTTTGTTTTGTTTTTTTAAGTTTATATAGTTTATTTGTGAAAAATTTATTCTAATGTTGCTATTTTTAAAATATATTTAATGGTTAACTACTTCTCTTGTAGTTTATTTATTTCCTTATTCCTTTTCCTTACTGGGCTATTATTCCTGTTGGAGCCTTTGGGTTTATAGCATCCTGCTTAGCTAGTAATAATAATAATAATAATAATAATAATAATAATAATAATAATAATAATAATAATATATTAACTGACGAGTAGCTCTCGTCAAAGACAACCTCAGTTTGCTTTAAAAGCTCACAAGCACACACACACACACACACACACACACACACACCTCAAGCATGTTAAAAATGACTATTGCGGAATAACAGTAATCACTTTAAAATTCGCAAAAGAATATCACAAACATGTACCGAGCTATGAAGAATTTTAATCACAAAAAATCCAGGACTTTTAGGAGTCAAATTAATTAACAAGATTCCTTGATTGATTGACTAAGAGTTATCAGGCATCCTGACATCTAAGGTCATTGACGCCGAATTAACAGGATTGTTAAGGAGGCTCCGTTGTGAATTGGGGAATATAACTCCTTTCGTTTGACCTATCTGATGTTAAACTTTACAAAAAAAAAATCACTATTAAGGAATTGATATTATAATTCTCATATGTAGCACGGGTCATTTAAATTGCCAAAGATATTCAAATATGACTACTTGACCTTTCAAGGTCAAAGGTAGTAAATTCATCGTTGGTTGACGCAATAAAATAGTAAATTCATCGTTGGTTGACGCAATACCTTAGTAAATTCATTGTTGATTGATGCAATACCTTAGTAAATTCATTGTAGGTTGACGCAATACCTAAGTAAATTCATTGTAGGTTGATGCAATAAAATAGTAAATTCATTGTAGGTTGACGCAATACCTTAGTAAATTCATTGTAGGTTGACGCAATACCTAAGTAAATTCATTGTAGGTTGATGCAATAAAATAGTAAATTCATTGTTGGTTGACGCAATACCTTAGTAAATTCATTGTAGGTTGACGCAATACCTTAGTAAATTCATTGTAGGTTGACGCAATACCTTAGTAAATTCATTGTAGGTTGACGCAATACCTTAGTAAATTCATTGTAGGTTGACGCAATACCTAAGTAAATTCATTGTAGGTTGATGCAATAAAATAGTAAATTCATTGTAGGTTGACGCAATACCTTAGTAAATTCATTGTTGGTTGACGCAATACCTTAGTAAATTCATTGTTGGTTGACGCAATACCTTAGTAAATTCATTGTTGGTTGACGCAATACCTTAGTAAATTCATTGTTGGTTGACGCAATACCTTAGTAAATTCATCGTTGGTTGACACAATAAAATAGTAAATTCATCGTTGGTTGACGCAATATCTTAGTAAATTCATTGGAGGTTGACGCAATAAAATAGTAAATTCATTGTTGGTTGACATAATACCTTAGTAAATTCATTGTAGGTTGACGCATAACCTTAATAAATTCATTGTAGGTTGACGCAATACCTTAGTAAATTCATTGTTGGTTGACGCAATACCTTAGTAAATTCATCGTTGGTTGACGCAATAAAATAGTAAATTCATCGTTGGTTGACGCAATATCTTAGTAAATTCATTGTTGGTTGACGCAATACCTTAGTAAATTCATTGTTGGTTGACGCAATACCTTAATAAATTCATTGTAGGTTGACGCAATACCTTAGTAAATTCATTGTAGGTTGACGCAATACCTTAGTAAATTCATTGTAGGTTGACGCAATACCATAGTAAATTCATTGTAGGTTGACACAATACCTTAGTAAATTCATTGTAGGTTGACGCAATACCATAGTAAATTCATTTTAGGTTGACGCAATACCTTAGTAAATTCATTGTAAGTTGACGCAATACCTTAGTAAATTCATCGTTGGTTGACGCAATAAAAGAGTAAATTCATTGTTGGTTGACGCAATACCTTAGTAAATTCATCGTTGGTTGACGCAATAAAAGAGTAAATTCATTGTTGATTGACGCAATATCTTAGTAAATTCATTGTAAGTTAACTCGATAATGTAGTGAATTCATTTTTGGTTGAGGCAATAGCATAGTAAATTCATTATCGGTTGACACAATAACGTACTGAATTAATTTTTGGTTGATACGTTAACATAGTAAATTAATTTTTGGTTGAGGCGATAAAGTAGTAAATTTATTGTTAGTTGACATGATAATATAGTAAATTCATTTTTGGTTGATGCGATAACGTGGCAAATTCGTTTTTGGTTGCTGCGATAGCGTAGTAAATTCATTTTTGGTTGTCATTATAGCATAGTAAACTCATCTATAGTTGACACGATAATCTAGTGAATTAATTTTTGGTTGACGCGATACCTTAGTAAATTCATTGCAGGTTAACTCGATAATGTAGTGAATTCATTTTTGGTTGAGGCGATAACGAAGTAAATTCATTATGGTTAGACACGATAATGTTGTAAATTAATTTTTGGTTGAGACGATAACGTAGTAAATTCATATTTGGTTGATACGGTAACTTAGAAAATTTGTTTGTGGTTAACGTGATAATGTAGTAAATTCATTATTGGTTGACACAATAACGTAGTAAATTCATTTTTGGTTGAGGCGATAACGTAGTAAATTCATTATTGGTTGACACAATAACGTAGTAAATTCATTTTTGGTTGAGGCGATAACGTAGTAAATTCATTATTGGTTGACACAATAACGTAGTATATTAATTTTTGGTTGAGGCGATAACGTAGTAAATTCATTATTGGTTGACGCGATAACGTAGTAAATTCATATTTGGTTGACACGATAACTTAGAAAATTTGTTTTTGGTTAACGTGATAATGTAATAAATGCATTATTGGTTGACGCGATAACGTAGTAAATTTAATTATGGGTGACACGATAACGTAGTAAATTCATTATTGATTGATATGATAACGTAGTAAATTCATTATTGGTTGACGTGATAATGTAGTAAATTTATTGTTGGTTGACACTATAACATAATAAACTCATCTTTAGTTGACACAATAATGTAGTAAATTCATTTTTGGTTGACATGATAACGTCGTAAGCTTATTTTTGGTTGAAACTATAACGTAGTAAATTCATTTTCAGTTGCCATGATAATGTAGAAATTCATTTTTGGTTGACGCGATAACGTAGTAAATTCATTTTTGGTTGACACTATAACATAGTAAACTCATCTTTAGTTGACTAGGTAATGTAGTAAATTCATTTTTGGTTGACGCAATACCTTAGTAAATTCATTGTAGGTTAACTCGATAATGTAGTGAATTCATTTTTGGTTGAAGCGATAACGTAGTAAATTCATTATTGGTTGACACGATAACGTAGTAAATTAATTTTTGGTTGAGGCGATAACGTAGTAAATTCATTATTGGTTGACACGATAAAGTAGTAAATTAATTTTTGGTTGAGGCGATAACGTAGTAAATTCATATTGGGTTGACACGATAACGTAGTAAATTCATATTTGGTTGATACGATAACTTAGAAAATTTGTTTTTGGTTAACTTGATAATGTAATAAATTCATTATTGGTTGACACGATAACATAGTAAATTTAATTATGGGTGACATGATAACGTAGTAAATTCATTATTGATTGATATGATAACGTAGTAAATTCATTATTGGTTGACGCGATAACGTAGTAAATTTATTGTTGGTTGACACTATAACATAGTAAACTCATCTTTAGTTGACACGATAATGTAGTAAATTAATTTTTGGTTGACGTGATAACGTAGTAAGATTATATTTGGTTGAAACTAAAACGTAGTAAATTAATTTTTAGTTGACATGATAATGTAGAAATTCATTTTTGGTTGACGCGATAACGTAGTAAATTCATTTTTGGTTGACACTACAACAGTAAACTCATCTTTAGTAAACTAGATAATGTAGTAAATTCGAATTTGGTTGACACTATAACATAGTAAACTCATCTTTAGTTGACACGATAATGTAGTAAATTCATTATTGGTTGACGCGATAACGTAGTAAATTTATTGTTGGTCGACGTGATAACATAGTAAGTGTATTTTTGGTTGACACTATAACAGAGTAAACTCATCTTTAGTTGACACGATAATGTAGTAAATTCGAATTTGGTTGACGCGATAACGTAATAAATTTATTGTTGGTCAACGTGATAACATAGTAAGTTTATTTTTGGTTGACACTATAACAGAGTAAACTCATCTTTAGATGCCACGATAATGTAGTAAATTCGAATTTGGCTAACACGATAACAAAGTGAATTCATTATTGGTTGACACAATAACGTAGTGAATAAATTTTTGGTTGACACGTTAACATAGTAAATTAATTTTTGGTTGAGGCGATAAAGTAGTAAATTTATTGTTCGTTGACATAATATAGTAAATTCATTTTTGGTTGACACTATAGCATAGTAAACTCATCTTTAGTTGACACGATAATGTAGTAAATTCATTATTGGTTGACGCGATAACGTAGTAAATTTATTGTTGGTTGACACGATAACATGGTAAGTTTATTTTTTATTGACACTATAACATAGCAAACTCATCTTTAGTTGACACGATAATGCTGACGATAAAAAAAAAAAAAAAAAAAAAAAAAAAAAAAAAAAAAAAAAATGCAGAAGCCTTCTTTATAACCGAGAAAATACATTAGCATTTTATTATAATTTTCTCAAAATCTAAGTCTTACTGGGTCAAATTAATGATTATATTCAATGTATCATGAGAAATAAGATTCAACCCGCATTAAAATTACCAATTACTCACATGATTAAATCAGTCAGTGGCGATGAGAGAGTTAATTATAAATGATGATTCATTTGTTATTCTCAACAAAGGAATGTTTTTGACATTTCATGTTTTTTCCTTATGGTTTGAAGGTGAAACATCAATTTAATTCGTCTTATCTATAATAGAAATTTCGATGTATTTTAGTTTTTCTTTCTGAGGATGTAACTTTTCCAGGATCTCGGGTCATAATATAGTGATGCCAGAAAGTAATGTGAAATATTACTAAGTTTTTAAGATACCAATTTGTTTCTGTCATATATAAAAAAAAATGAAAAAATTACAACATATCAAAAGATTTAATGAGAAAAAATAAATTAACTTTATTTAGGAGACCCCAATATTTACATAACTTAACCTCTTGTTTCGAGCCGAAGCACTCAATTATAAATTGTATATACATATATATATATATATATATATATATATATATATATATATATATATATATATATATATATATATATATATATATATGTATATGTATATGTGTATATATATATATATATATATATATATATATATATATATATATATGTATATGTATATGTATATATATATATATATATATATATATATATATATATATATATATGTATATGTATATGTATATGTATATATATATATATAGATATATATATATATATATATATATATATATATATATATATATATATATATATATATGTATATATATATACAAATAAATATATATATATATATATATATATATATATATATACATATATATATCTATATATATATACTGAATATATACATATATATATATATATATAATACACACACACACATATATATATATATATATATATATATATATAATACATGCTCAAAATGTAACCAATTATTGGGTATAATTTCCCTTTTTTTAAGTATTTGTATAATCCTTTAGTTCATATTCTTTGAATTATATTAAAACGTCAACAATTTAGGAAGATAAAATTATTATATAACGGTACTATTTAGTTTATCGTCTATACTTCTGTGAGTACTGTCAAATAAGTTACAGATAATTAAGATAATTAGTTTTTGATACGAGCTATGAAATAAATTATTGTTTGTTCAATAGCTACAAAATTTACCATATGGTCCTTCAGAGGATGGTAGACTACGTAGGATCTCTCTCTCTCTCTCTCTCTCTCTCTCTCTCTCTCTCTCTCTCTCTCTCTCTCTCTCTCTCTCTCGTGCAGGAATGAACCGAGACGTTCTTTACCACATATTATTATTATTATTATTATTATTATTATTATTATTATTATTATTATTATTATTATTATTATTATTAATTGCTACGCTACAACCCTAGTTGGAAAAGCAGGATGCTATAAGCCCAGGGGCTCCAACAGGGAAAATAGCCAATTGAACCTCATCAAAGTGACCTATTATGGTCCAACTATAGTCAATTCTTTTTAGTGAAGCAGATTTACACCGACTCGCAGCGGTGCCCTTTTCGCTCGGAAAAGTTTCCTGATCGCTGATTGGTTGGACAAAATGATTCTAGCCAATCAGATAGTAGGAAATTTTCCGAGCCAAAAGGGCACCGCTGCGAGTCGGTGCAAATGCAAACCATTAAACAAAAATCTAGTATAGGGGGACACTCAATAGAACGCAGACCTCCGCCGCAGCTGATTATTTCTCGACCTTCACCTTGACTTTTGACCTTAACATGTATTAATTGGCATGGATTTCCATATACTCAAATATGAACCAAGTTTGAAGTCTCTGTGACAATGATGTCCAATATTATGGCTGATTAAATGAATTGGGAATTTTGCTTGACTGTGACCTTGACCCTGACCTTCCAAAATATAATAATTCCCATCTTTTTACATAACAGGGAATACATGCTAGTTTCATTACGATTAAAATTGTTTCCAGGAATCTTTCAAAATGTAATAATTTCCAGCTTTATACAAAACAGTTAATCCCGGCAAGTTTCATAAATCTACAATTAAAATTGTTTCCAGGAATCTGTTCACAAACAATCACACACACACACAAACAGGGGCGAAAACATAACCTCCCTCCAACTTCGTTGGTGGATGTAAAAGATAATAATAACAAAAATAATAAATAATAATAACAATAATAATAATAATAATAATAAAGTAACAACAACAATAATAATAATAATAATAATAATAATAAAAACAAAGTAATAATAATAATAATAATAATAATAATAATAATAATAATAATAATAGTATGACTGACATCATACCTACATTAAAGGCTTCACATTCCTCACCTTCATTCATCTCTTATCATTCATTTCTCATATGGATGAAGCTCGTGAAGATACTGAATGAATAAACTCAGCAGGGGATCTGATGAATAACCATTCTAGCTATTATTCATTTGTCTGTTTCTACTTGAGTGCCACTTCATTTTCCATCCGATTGGAGACTAATTGTTTGTCAATAGATTTTTTCGATATTTCATCAGATTAAATTTTCTACCATATTACCCCGGTAATCATTATTGGATAGGAGTTTTTTTAAATCCTATTTATGAATAGTTCAATAGGTATATGAAATGCTCACATATTATTATTGTTATTATTATTATTGTTATTATTATTATTATTATTATTACTATTATTATTAGTACAATTATTATTATTATTATTATTATTATTATTATTATTATTTCCTAAGCTACAACCCTAGTTAGAAAAGCCGGATGCTGTAAGCCCAGGGGCCCTAATAGGGAAAATAGCCCAGTGAGGAAAAGAAACAAGGAAAAATTAAATATTTTAAGAAGAGTCACAACATTATAATGAATATTTTTTCATACAAACTATAAAAACTTTATTAAAACAAGAGGAAGAGAAATAAGACAGAACAGTGTGCCCGAGTGTACCCTCAAGCTAGAGAACTCTAACCCAAGACAGTGAAAGACCATGGTACAGAGGCTATGGCACTTACTAAGATTAGAGAACAATGGTTTGATTTTGGAGTGTCTTTCTCCTAGAAGAGCTGCTTACGATTACGAATATTAACCAACACAAAAATTGTAAGACAAAGCAATCACATGATAAAACACATACAAAAAAAAAAAAAAAAAAAAAAAAAAAAAAAAAAAAAAGAAAAAAAAAAAAAAAAAAAAAAAAAAAACAGTAGAAATGACAGGCATAGAGACAAGTAATCCAAAGAGCCAGCAGGCGGCGTCAAAAAAAAAAAAAAAAAAAAAAAAAAAAAAAAAAAAAAAAAAAAGAAAAAAAAAAAAAAAAAAAAAAAAAAAAACAGTAGAAATGACAGGCATAGAGACAAGTAATCCAAAGAGCCAGCAGGCGGCGTCAAAAAAAAAAAAAAAAAAAAAAAAAAAAAAAAAAAAAAAAAAAAAAGAAAAAAAAAAAAAAAAAAAAAAAAAAAAACAGTAGAAATGACAGGCATAGAGACAAGTAATCCAAAGAGCCAGCAGGCGGCGTCAAAAAAAAAAAAAAAAAAAAAAAAAAAAAAAAAAAAAAAAAAAAAAAAAAAAGAAAAAAAAAAAAAAAAAAAAAAAAAAAAACAGTAGAAATGACAGGCATAGAGACAAGTAATCCAAAGAGCCAGCAGGCGGCGTCAAAAAAAAAAAAAAAAAAAAAAAAAAAAAAAAAAAAAAAAAAAAAGAAAAAAAAAAAAAAAAAAAAAAAAAAAAAAACAGTAGAAATGACAGGCATAGAGACAAGTAATCCAAAGAGCCAGCAGGCGGCGTCAAAAAAAAAAAAAAAAAAAAAAAAAAAAAAAAAAAAAAAAAAAAAAGAAAAAAAAGAAAAAAAAAAAAAAAAAAAAAAAAAAAAACAGTAGAAATGACAGGCATAGAGACAAGTAATCCAAAGAGCCAGCAGGCGGCGTCAAAAAAAAAAAAAAAAAAAAAAAAAAAAAAAAAAAAAAAAAAAAAAAAAGAAAAAAAAAAAAAAAAAAAAAAAAAAAAAACAGTAGAAATGACAGGCATAGAGACAAGTAATCCAAAGAGCCAGCAGGCGGCGTCAAAAAAAAAAAAAAAAAAAAAAAAAAAAAAAAAAAAAAAAAAAAAAGAAAAAAAAAAAAAAAAAAAAAAAAAAAAAACAGTAGAAATGACAGGCATAGAGACAAGTAATCCAAAGAGCCAGCAGGCGGCGTCAAAAAAAAAAAAAAAAAAAAAAAAAAAAAAAAAAAAAAAAAAAAAAAGAAAAAAAAGAAAAAAAAAAAAAAAAAAAAAAAAAAAAAACAGTAGAAATGACAGGCATAGAGACAAGTAATCCAAAGAGCCAGCAGGCGGCGTCAAAAAAAAAAAAAAAAAAAAAAAAAAAAAAAAAAAAAAAAAAAAAAAAAAAAAAAAAAAAAAAAAAAAAAAAAAAAAAACAGTAGAAATGACAGGCATAGAGACAAGTAATCCAAAGAGCCAGCAGGCGGCGTCAAAAAAAAAAAAAAAAAAAAAAAAAAAAAAAAAAAAAAAAAAAAAAAAAAAAAAAAAAAAAAAAAAAAAAAACAGTAGAAATGACAGGCATAGAGACAAGTAATCCAAAGAGCCAGCAGGCGGCGTCAAAAAAAAAAAAAAAAAAAAAAAAAAAAAAAAAAAAAAAAAAAAAAAAAAAAAAAAAAAAAAAAAAAAAAAAAAAAAACAGTAGAAATGACAGGCATAGAGACAAGTAATCCAAAGAGCCAGCAGGCGGCGTCAAAAAAAAAAAAAAAAAAAAAAAAAAAAAAAAAAAAAAAAAAAAAAAAAAAAAAAAAAAAAAAAAAAAAAAAAAAAAACAGTAGAAATGACAGGCATAGAGACAAGTAATCCAAAGAGCCAGCAGGCGGCGTCAAAAAAAAAAAAAAAAAAAAAAAAAAAAAAAAAAAAAAAAAAAAAAAAGAAAAAAAAAAAAAAAAAAAAAAAAAAAAAACAGTAGAAATGACAGGCATAGAGACAAGTAATCCAAAGAGCCAGCAGGCGGCGTCAAAAAAAAAAAAAAAAAAAAAAAAAAAAAAAAATTACCCAAAGTAATGTGGTAGCGTCCCTGAATGGAGATCGCCAGACTGGGGTTCGAGTTCTGCTCAAACTAGTTAGTTTCTTTGGTCGCTCCAACCTCACCATCCTTGTGAACTAAGGGTGGGAGGTTTGGAGGAGTCTATAGGTCTATCTGCTAAGTCATCAGCAGCGACTGCCTGGCCATCCTTGTTCCTAGCTTTGGTGGAGAAGGGCCTTGGGCGCTGATTATATGTAAATATATAAAGTATATGTATATATATATGTATATATATATATGTAAATATATATATATATATATATATATATATATACATACATACAAATATATATATATATATATATATATATATATATATATATATATATATATATATATGCATATATGGTCAGTCTCTAAGGCATTGTCCTGCTTGATAGGGCAATATCACTGTCCCTTACCTCTGCCATTCATGAGCGACCTTTAAACCTCTAAAGCCTTTAATGCAAAGAACCAGCGGGCATCAATCATATGTAAATAGAGCCAGCAAACGAACTAGACCAGAAAAAAAAATAAAATAAAAAACCTTCACTCAAAGAGGTATTATGAGAGTGAATCGCAGCTGATGCGTGATTGGCCCATAGTGCAGACACGCCAGGAGCCAATGGGAGTCAAAGGCGGGTCGCCATTCACCGGACTCCCTAATGAATATCGTTTACGATCAGAAGCAGCGGGCGAGCTAACTCAACCAGGATAATCAAAGGATGCGCTGTACTGAATGCTTGCTTGCTTCCTTGCTTGCTTGCTTATTGATTTCATGTCCTAGAGCGACAATTTGAGCTTTGGTGCCTTGGCTAATGTTTGTTCAATGTCAGGTATAATTCGATTTCGTTGGGAGTAAAACGTGAGTCAGAATAATCCAGTCACTAAAAATCAAAAATTATTCAATCACTAATCCGCGCCATTCAACCACAAGATATTCTTTTATAAATCACCAATTAATAAAGTGGAATAAAATAAATAATTATGCCTACGAAAGACGAGGAGAAATATCTTAAACCAATTACATTAATTATATATCATCATCATCATCATCATC
>NC_090728.1:194378365-194383365 GCF_036898095.1 Palaemon carinicauda | reverse complement strand
ATATATATATATATATATATACAGATATATACATATATATTAATATATATATATATATATATATATATATATATATATATGTATATACATATATATATGAATACATATATACACATATATACATATATACATATACACACACACATATATATATATATATATATATATATATATATATATATATATATATATATATATGTGTGTGTATGTATATATCAATTATATACCTATATATATCAATATATATATACATACATATATATATATATATATATATATATATATAAATATATATATATATATATATATATATATATATATAAACATAAGAAATTTCATATAAATGAACAGTCAAAGAAACGAATTCAATTAAACACCAAGAATAAAAAAGAGAACATCGCTACGCCCAATCTTAAAATAAAAAGACCAAAACCACCACAAAAAAAAAAATAAATAAATACAAAAATAAATAATCAAAGGAAGAAACGGGAAGGATATCCGAAAAAAAAAAAAAAAAGTTCGAAGTAGGAGCACATTCCCCATTAGCGTCAGAGTCGCGTCAGAGTCCTCAAGGAAAAAGGTTAGAGTTGAAGAGGAATCTGTCGAAAATGAAAAGTTGAAGACACACTTTCAGGGGTCTTGTTCGTTCCAACGGAGGTGCTCATATTTCATGATCCGCTTCGTCCAGGACAAGTAACATGTCCCAGTTGTTATTAACACGTGTTCGGTTCTTCGAATTGGGAATTATAGATGGATTTGGAATGTAAATACACACACACACACACACACACACACACACACACATATATATATATATATATATATATATATATATATATATATATATATACACACGCAAACGCATACACACAAAGATTCAACCCTTCCCACCTCCCTTCCCCTTACCTAAATACAATACGGCAGTTTCGTCAATTTGTGGGAGACTGTGGATTCCGAGTGCACCTCTCGGGATACCATTATAGTTCAGGGTATGACTACTTCCTCTTCCCTATGCCTGAGGAAAATGGAGAGTTTGTTAATATATATATATATATGTATATATATATATATATATATATATATATATATATATCCAGGCACTTGCTTGTTACTATGTAGGGGAAATGGATAAAAATGGACGGTGTTGGAACCAGGGAGGCTATTCAATACCGATGTGCCAAGGAGGGAGGGGGGGGGGTCCCTACAGTTGCACTAAGAAGTGAATGTTAAAAGATGTTGATAAGCAAGATGGGAGATTGGTGGCAAGGATGTAAAGGAAAAGCTATAAAGTAGTTGCAACTAGTGACCAATGAGACTTATTAAAGGTCTTGAAGTAAAGCCTACATTGCAACCAGTGAGGTGTACCGTAAGTAGTAGCAAACCGCATAGGAATCTTCAGGTTTTTAGCATTAGAATATTCTTCATTTCTACTATAATAATTGGTTTCAATGTTATAACACCATAACATTTTATGCTCTTTTACCACCTTTATCTTGGAACCTTTCCCTCAGCCAGACATACCTTACAAACCCTGGTCAACCGAATAATCACATTATCATTCCATAATCTTGATAAAACGACAACGTCATTCCTTTCTCCCATCTTTTGGAGCCTTTGCCTCAGCCAAACATACCTTACAAATCCTGGTCAACCCACTTAATCATACTATAATTCCATAATCTTGATAAAATGACGTCATTCCTTTCTCCCCATCCTTTGCAACCTTTCCTTCTACCAGACTTACCTTACAAACACTGGTCAACCCAACTAATCACATTATCATTCCATAATCTTCATAAAACAGCAAATTCATTCCTTTCTTCTATCGCATGGAACCTTTCCCTCAGCCAGAAATACCTTACAACCCCTGTTCAACCCATTTAATCACATTATCATTCCATAATCTTGATAAAACAGAAAATTCATTCCTTTCTTCTATCATTTTGAACCTTTCCCTCAGCCAAACATACCTTACAAACCCTGGTCAGCCCACATGATCACACTATCATTCCATACTTCTTCAACATCTTGATCACTTTTCTAACATCGTTTCTATTCTTATTTGAAAGATCTAAAAAAACTTTCTATGTCGGAGACTCTAATTAATCTTGTAATAAAAAAAAACTATAAATAAATTACTATAAACAAGAGTTAAAGCAATAATTGGTTTATTTCTCATTAGAAACCTCTAAATACAACTTTGCATTTCAAAAACGTCAATGAATCTTATAGTTGAAACAATACCTGGTTCCTTTCTCATTAGAAACCTTCAAATCCAATTTGCATTTCAAAAACCACAATTAATCTTGTTGTTGAAACACTACCTGGTTCCTTTCTCACGATAAACCCCCAAAAAAAAGTTTGCATTTCAAAAACGACAATGAATCTTATAGTTGAAGCAATACCTGGTTCCCTTTTCATTAGAAACTCCCAAAAACAAGTTTGCATTTCAAAAACGACAATGAATCTTATAGTTGATGCAATACCTGGTTCCTTTTTCATTACAAACCTCCAAAAACAACTTTGCATTTCAAAAACGACAATGAATCTTATAGTTGATGCAATACCTGGTTCCTTTTTCATTACAAACCTCCAAAACAACTTTGCATTTCAAAAACGACAATGAATCTTATAGTTGAAGCAATACCTGGTTCCCTTTTCATTAGAAACCCCCAAAAACAAGTTTGCATTTCAAAAACGACAATGAATCTTATAGTTGAAGCAATACCTGGTTCCCTTTTCATTAGAAACCCCCCAAAACAAGTTTGCATTTCAAAAACGACAATGAATCTTATAGTTGAAGCAATACCTGGTTCCCTTTTCATTAGAAACCCCCCAAAACAAGTTTGCATTTCAAAAACGACAATGAATCTTATAGTTGAAGCAATACCTGGTTCCCTTTTCATTAGAAACCCCCCAAAACAAGTTTGCATTTCAAAAACGACAATGAATCTTATAGTTGAAGCAATACCTGGTTCCCTTTTCATTAGAAACCCCCAAAAACAAGTTTGCATTTCAAAAACGACAATGAATCTTATAGTTGAAGCAATACCTGGTTCCCTTTTCATTAGAAACCCCCAAAAACAAGTTTGCATTTCAAAAACGACAATGAATCTTATAGTTGAAGCAATACCTGGTTCCCTTTTCATTAGAAACCCCCCAAAACAAGTTTGCATTTCAAAAACGACAATGAATCTTATAGTTGAAGCAATACCTGGTTCCCTTTTCATTAGAAACCCCCCAAAACAACTTTGCATTTCAAAAACGACAATGAATCTTATAGTTGAAGCAATACCTGGTTCCCTTTTCATTAGAAACCCCCCAAAACAAGTTTGCATTTCAAAAACGACAATGAATCTTATAGTTGAAGCAATACCTGGTTCCTTTTTCATTACAAACCTCCAAAAACAACTTTGCATTTCAAAAACGACAATGAATCTTATAGTTGAAGCAATACCTGGTTCCCTTTTCATTAGAAACCCCCAAAAACAAGTTTGCATTTCAAAAACGACAATGAATCTTATAGTTGAAGCAATACCTGGTTCCCTTTTCATTAGAAACCCCCAAAAACAAGTTTGCATTTCAAAAACGACAATGAATCTTATAGTTGAAGCAATACCTGGTTCCCTTTTCATTAGAAACCCCCAAAAACAAGTTTGCATTTCAAAAACGACAATGAATCTTATAGTTGATGCAATACCTGGTTCCTTTTTCATTACAAACCTCCAAAAACAACTTTGCATTTCAAAAACGACAATGAATCTTATAGTTGAAGCAATACCTGGTTCCCTTTTCATTAGAAACCCCCCAAAACAAGTTTGCATTTCAAAAACGACAATGAATCTTATAGTTGAAGCAATACCTGGTTCCTTTTTCATTACAAACCTCCAAAAACAACTTTGCATTTCAAAAACGACAATGAATCTTATAGTTGAAGCAATACCTGGTTCCCTTTTCATTAGAAACCCCCAAAAACAAGTTTGCATTTCAAAAACGACAATGAATCTTATAGTTGATGCAATACCTGGTTCCCTTTTCATTAGAAACCCCCCAAAACAACTTTGCATTTCAAAAACGACAATGAATCTTATAGTTGAAGCAATACCTGGTTCCCTTTTCATTAGAAACCCCCCAAAACAAGTTTGCATTTCAAAAACGACAATGAATCTTATAGTTGAAGCAATACCTGGTTCCTTTTTCATTACAAACCTCCAAAAACAACTTTGCATTTCAAAAACGACAATGAATCTTATAGTTGAAGCAATACCTGGTTCCCTTTTCATTAGAAACCCCCCAAAACAACTTTGCATTTCAAAAACGACAATGAATCTTATAGTTGAAGCAATACCTGGTTCCCTTTTCATTAGAAACCCCCCAAAACAACTTTGCATTTCAAAAACGACAATGAATCTTATAGTTGAAGCAATACCTGGTTCCCTTTTCATTAGAAATCCCCCAAAACAAGTTTGCATTTCAAAAACGACAATGAATCTTATAGTTGAAGCAATACCTGGTTCCCTTTTCATTAGAAACCCCCCAAAACAACTTTGCATTTCAAAAACGACAATGAATCTTATAGTTGAAGCAATACCTGGTTCCCTTTTCATTAGAAACCCCCCAAAACAACTTTGCATTTCAAAAACGACAATGAATCTTATAGTTGAAGCAATACCTGGTTCCTTTTTCATTACAAACCTCCAAAAACAACTTTGCATTTCAAAAACGACAATGAATCTTATAGTTGAAGCAATACCTGGTTCCCTTTTCATTAGAAACCCCCAAAAACAAGTTTGCATTTCAAAAACGACAATGAATCTTATAGTTGAAGCAATACCTGGTTCCCTTTTCATTAGAAACCACCAAAAACATGTTTGCATTTCAAAAACGACAATGAATCTTATAGTTGAAGCAATACCTGGTTCCCTTTTCATTAGAAACCCCCAAAAACAAGTTTGCATTTCAAAAACGACAATGAATCTTATAGTTGATGCAATACCTGG
>NC_090728.1:194360865-194373365 GCF_036898095.1 Palaemon carinicauda | reverse complement strand
ATATATATATATATATATATATATATATATATATATATATATATATATATATATATGTAATTTATATATATATATATATATATATATATATATATATATATATAAATTACATATATATACATACATATATATATAAATATATATACATATGTATATATATATACACACACACACACACACATATATATATATATATATATATATGTGTGTGTGTGTGTGCGTGTTTATACACACGAAGCAAACTTTCTATTCATAAATGTACATACTTCAACCAAGTCAAACCAACTAGTACTCCCCAAGTAACAAGAACCTAAAAAAAACAGTTTTTCCATAACAAATGCCAAACTAACTTTCCATAACGAAGGGAAATTTTCTACACGGACTCGTGAACATCCGTTTCCAATGGTCTATTGGCTCAAAATATACAAATAAATCCACGACACGGTTTAAGATCAGTTTCCAATAACCCAATCTCAGGGGGTCCCATTTCTAACAACCTCCCCCACCCCAGGGGTGCCATTCGTACGATAATTATCTTACATGTACATTATTTTAGGTCCAGTACGATGTACGATACATACCTTAGGTATATACAAATGTGTGTGTTTGATTAAACAATTATACTAAAATACCTTGAAATAAGTTATATATGTTACTCCTTAATATGTTGAAAGTGTGTACGATAATTTTGGTTAAAAAAAAAAACGATAATTTTAAGGTTCATGTACGATAAGCCAGTGGAAATAATCTGGTAACCCTGCTTCCCCCCCCCCTCCATCTCTTCATTTAATATACACTCTTTTATCCCTTGTTACAATAATAATCTAAGGAGGAATTGATAAGAATGAGTATTATGATTTGAGGGTAAGATATTATTATTATTATTATTATCATCTTCTACGCCTATTGACGCAAAGAGCCTCAGTTAGATTTCGCTAGTCGTCTCTATTTGAGCTTTTAAATCAATGCTTCTCCATTCATCATCTACTTCACGCTTCCTAGTCCTCAGCCATGTACGCCTGGGCCCTCCAACTTTTCTAGTGCCTTGTGGAGCCCAGTTGAAAGTTTGGTGAACCAAACTCTCTTGGAGAGTGCGAAGAGCATGCTCAAACCATCTCCATCTACCCCTCACCATGATCTCATCCACATATGGCCCTCGAATAATCCCTCTTATAGTTTCATTTCTAATCCTGTTCTGCCATTCAACTCCCCATAGCCTTCTGAGGGCTTTGTTCTCAAATTTATAGTTTAAAGGTTTAAAGGCCACTCATGAATGGCAGAGGCAAGGGACAGTGACATTGCCCTATCAATCAGGACAACGACCTAGAGACTGACCATATATCATATGATCAGCACCCAAGCCCCCTCTCCACCCAAGCTAGAACCAGGGACAGCCAGGCAATGGATGCTGATGACTCAACAGATAGACCTATAGGCTCCCCCAAAACCCCCAACCTTAGCTCACAAGGATGATAAGGTTGCAGACACTAATGGCACAAACGAGACTGAGCGGGACTCGAACCCCCGACTGGCAAACGCCAGGCAGAGACGTTGGTCGTAGTCAATATAAACGGGGTGAATAATCATAAACTTTATACAAAACAAATAAGGGGCCGATTCCTCCATATACTAATCAATAGTAATGTCAGATTGAGAATCCGCTCATGTGCTGAAGGATTGAATATTCTGGATGTTGTTAAAAGTGTACGATAGAAGATAGTTGAGTAATGTAAGCCTTAAAAAGCTTAGTGCATTGGCGATGACGATGGTGGAAGTGACGGTTGAAGATATAAGAACAGTAATAGAGGTGTTAAAGCAGTATAGAATAATAATGGGATTACGTAGGTTGACCAGGGTTTGTAAGGTATGTTTGGCTGAAGGAAAGGTTCCACGGGATAGGAGAAAAGAATGACGGTATTGTTTTATCAATATTATGGAATGATAATGTGATTAATTGGGTTGACCAGGGTTTGTAAGGTATGTCTGGCTGAAGGCAAGGTTCAAAAGGATGGGAGAAAGGAATGGCATTGTCGTTTTATCAATATTATGGAATGATAATGTGATTAAGTTGGATGACCAGGGTTTATAAGGTATCTTTGGCTGAGGGAAAGGTTCCAACGGATGGGAGAAAGGAATGGCAATTGTCATTTTATCAAGATTATGGAATGATAATGTGATTAAGTGGGTTGACCAGGGTATGTAAGGTATCTTTGGCTGAGGGAAAGGTTCCAAAGGATGGAAAAAAGCAATGGTATTGTCGTTTTATCAAGATTATGGAATGATAATGTGATTAAGTGGGATGACCAGGGTTTGTAAGGTATGTTTGGCTGGAGGCAAGGTTCCACGGGATAGGAGAAAGGAATGACGGTTTTGTTTTATCAAGATTATGGAATGATAATGTGATTAAATGGGTTGACCAGGGTTTGTAAGGTATCTTTGGCTGAGGGAAAGGTTCCAACGGATGGGAGAAAGGAATGGCATTGTCGTTTTATCAAGATTATGGAATGATAATGTAATTAAGTGGGTTGACCAGAGTTTGTAAGTTATGTCTGGATGAGGGAAAGGTTCCAAAAGATGGGAGAAAGGAATGACGTTGTCGTTTTATCAAGAGTATGGAATGATAATGTGATTAAGTGGGTTGACCAGGGTTTGTAAGGTACGCCTGGCTGAGGGAAAGGTTCCAACGGATGGGGGAAAGGAATGGCATTGTCGTTTTATCAAGATTATGGAATGATAATGTGATTAAGTGGGTTGACCAGGGTGTGTAAGGTATGTCTGGCTGAGGGAAAGGTTCCAAAGGATGAAAGAAACGAATGAAGTTGTTGTTATATCAAGATAAAGGTGATAAAAGAGCATAAAATATTATAGTGCTATAACAATATTTTAAGTTATTAGTAGGTTTTCTAATTATAGAAAACATATTTTCTTGTTTTGTAAACAATCAAAACTTCTAGGAAACAGATACTATTTTCTCTCTTTTTTTCTATAATATATTCTATGGATGGAATAACTGAATAAAATACCTCTATTGCACAACCATACAATATAGGCAATTTTATGGCCATAGTTTATACTGGATGTTTTATTCAGCTGTTAAATCCAGCATGTAATATGTATGGATTCAAATCCATTATTCCAATCCCTTTACTGCTGCTCATAAATAGTTAGGTAACAATCTTGACAATCGTAAACTATATCCAATAAAACAATATTAGCAAATTATTTACAAAACTCTAAATAGAAATGAACAATATATTTACTGTTTAAAATAAATGACATTTTCATGTGCTCTCTCTCTCTCTCTCTCTCTCTCTCTCTCTCTCTCTCTCTCTCTCTCTCTCTCTCTCTCTCTCTCTCTTTATATATATAAATATATAGAGAGAGAGAGAGAGAGAGAGAGAGAGAGAGAGAGAGAGAGAGAGAGAGAGAGAGAGAGAGAGAGAGAGAGAGAGAGAGAGAGAGGCGAATACAAGCAGAAACTTCAGTATTTTGAACTATATTAATTATCAAGAATACTAAGGTTTCAGGATACCATTTTCCCATCGTCTAGAGAAAAAATATAGACAAGTGTACAGTGTGTATATATATATATATATATATATATATATATATATATATGTATATATATATATATATATATATATATATATATATATATGTATATATATATGCAGCCATTTTTATTCATGCCTAAGGTTTAGCTAGTTTTTATCACCACCTTTTCCCTCGCGGATTGGTGATGGTGGAAGACTTCAGTTTGATCGCTCACAGCAAACCATGGCAATACACAAACCCTTTCACCAAATTGAGGTATTCCCACTCAAAGTGTGTGTGTGTGTGTGTGTGTGTGTGTGTGTGTGTAAAAAGCGTATTAAACAAGAAATAAACAATTCATGAATTATGAAATAAGTTACTACACGCCCATCTTCTTCTACGATAAAAAATCAGAATAAAAAAAACCAGTGCAATACACAGCACCCAAAAAGTGTGTGTGTGTGTGTGTGTGTGTGTGTGTAAGTGAGTAAAAAGCGTATTAAACAAGAAATAAACAATTCATGAATTATGAAATAAGTTACTACATGCCCATCTTCTACGATAAAAAATCAAAATAAAAAAACCAGTGCAATACACAGCACCCAAAAAGAGTCCCTACAAACCTCCCTTCCCTTTGCAACAAAGACTCCGAAACCAGTAAACAAACAACAACAACAACAACAATAAAAACATTGGCAGCCTCTTTCCACACAGCAGATATTTACAGATATGTATTTGAGATGAAGTCCTCCATCATTTCGCTTTCGAGGGAGAGAGTACAAAAACAAAAGTCTCTTTTGATCTCCTTTGCCTCTGTACTTTCACTGGATTTCTCCTGATGGGCTGTAGATGGAAAGGTTAAAATTGTGTTTGTATAGGGGTTATCAACAGTGGGAATGGAATGGTTATAAAATCATGGAATTGTTAAAATTGTGGACTGGTTATAAAATCGTGGAATTGTTAAAATTGTGGATTGGTTATAAAATCATGGAATTGTTAAAATTGTGGTTGATTGATTGATTATAAAATCGTGGAATTGTTAAAATTGTGGATTGGTTATAAAATCGTGGAATCGTTAAAATTGTGGTTGATTGATTGATTATAAAATCGTGGAATTGTTAAAATTGTGGATAGGTTATAAAATCGTGGAATTGTTAAAATTGTGGTTGATTGATTGATTGATTATAAAATCGTGGAATTGTTAAAATTGTGGATTGGTTACAAAATCATGGAATCATTAAAATTGTGGTTGATTGATTGATATATTATAAAAACGTGGAATTGTTAAAATTGTGGATTGGTTATAAAATCGTGCAATTGTTAAAATTTTGGATTGGTTATAAAATCGTGGAATTGTTAAAATTGTGGATTGGTTATAAAATCGTGGAATTGTTAAAACTGTGGATTGGTTATAAAATCGTGGAATCGTTAAAATTGTGGTTGATTGATTGATTGATTATAAAATCGTGGAATCGTTAAAATTGTGGATTGGTTATAAAATCATGGAATCGTTAAAATTGTGGATTGGTTATAAAATCGTGGCATTGTTAAAATTGTGGATTGGTTATAAAATCGTGGAATTGTTAAAATTGTGGATTGGTTAAAAAATCGTGGAATCGTTAAAATTGTGGTTGATTGATTGATTGATTGATTATAAAATCGTGGAATTTTTAAAATTGTGGATTGGTTATAAAATCGTGGAATCTTTAAAATTATGGATTGGTTATAAAATCATGGAATCGTTAAAATTGTGGATTGGTTATAAAATCATGGAAATATTAGAATTGTGGATTGGTTATAAAATCGTGGAATTGTTAAAATTGTGGATTGGTTATAAACTCGTGGAATTGTTAAAATTGTGCATTGGTTATAAAATCGTGGAATTGTTAAAATTGTGGATTGGTTATAAAATCGTGGAATTGTTAAAACTGTGGATTGGTTATAAAATCGTGGAATTGTTAAAATTGTGGATTGGTTATAAAATCGTGCAATTGTTAAAACTGTGGATTGGTTATAAAATCGTGGAATTGTTAAAATTGTGCATTGGTTATAAAATCGTGGAATTGTTAAAATTGTGGATTGGTTATAAAATCGTGGAATTGTTAAAACTGTGGATTGGTTATAAAATCGTGGAATTGTTAAAATTGTGCATTGGTTATAAAATCGTGGAGTTGTAAAAATTGTGGATTGGTTATAAAATCGTGGAATTGTTAAAATTGTGGATTGGTTATAAAATCGTGGAGTTGTAAAAATTGTGGATTGGTTATAAAATCGTGGAATTGTTAAAATTGTGGATTGGTTATAAAATCGTGGAATTGTTAAAATTGTGGATTGGTTATAATATCGTGGAATTGTTAAAACTGTGGATTGGTTATAAAATCGTGGAATTGTTAAAATAGTGCATTGGTTATAAAATCGTGGAATTGTTAAAATTGTGGATTGGTTATAAAATCGTGGAATTGTTAAAATTGTGGATTGGTTATAAAATCGTGGAATTGTTAAAATTGTGGATTGGTTATAAAATCGTGTTATTGTTAAAATTGTGGATTGGTTATAAAATCGTGGAATTGTTAAAATTGTGGATTGGTTATAAAATCGTGGAATTGTTAAAACTGTGGATTGGTTATAAAATCGTGGAATTGTTAAAATTGTGCATTGGTTATAAAATCATGGAATTGTTAAAATTGTGCATTGGTTATAAAATCGTGGAATTGTTAAAATTGTGGATTGGTTATAAAATCATGGAATTGTTAAAATTGTGCATTGGTTATAAAATCATGGAATTGTTAAAATTGTGCATTGGTTATAAAATCATGGAATTGTTAAAATTGTGCATTGGTTATAAAATCGTGGAATTGTTAAAATTGTGGATTGGTTATAAAATCATGCAATTGTTAAAATTGTGGGTTTGTTAAAATCGTGGAATTTGTAAATATCAGAATTGTTAAAATAGTGGAATTTGTAAACATCATATTTTTTTAAATAGTGGAATTTTCAAATCTCAGAATTGTTAAAATAGTGGCATTTGTAAATATCAGAATTCCTCCAACAGAAAAAATAGCCCAGTGAGGAGAGGAAACAAGGAAAAAATAAAATATTCTAAGATAAGTAACAATAAAATAAATATTTCCTATATAAACTATAAAAACTTTAACAAAACAAGAGGAAGAGATATAAGATAGCATAGTGTGCCCGAGTGTACCCTCAAGCAAGAGAACTCTAACCCAAGACAGTGGAAAACCATGGTAGAGAGGCTATGACACTACCCAAGACTAGAGGACAATGGTTTGATTTTGGAGTTTCCTTCTCCTAGAAGAGCTGCTCACCATTCCTAAAATCTCTTCTACCCTTACAAAGAGGAAAGTGGCCATTGAACAATTACAGAGTGTAAGTTAACCCCTCGGGTGAAGAAAAATTGTTTGGTAATCTCGGTGTTGTCAGTGTATGAGGACAGAGGAGAATCTGTAAAGAATAGGCTAGACTATTCGTTGAATGTGCAAACAAAGGGAACCGTAACCAGAAAGAAGGATCCAATGAAGTACTGTCTAGCCAAAGGACCCCATACCACTCAAGTGGTATTATCTCACCGAGTGGCTGGTGCCCTGACCAACCTACTACCTTTTAGTGATATATATATATATATATACATATATATATATATATATATATACATACATATATATATACATATATATATATATATATATATATATATATATATACTAGAAGGTAGTAGGTTGGTCAGGGCACTAGCCACCCGATGAGATACTACCACTAGAGAGTTCTGGGGTCCTTTGACTGGCTAGACAGTACTTCATCGGATCCTTCTTTAAGGTTACGGTTCATTTTCAATTCTTTACAGATATTTATGTATGTATATATACACACACACATATATATATATATATATATATATATATATATATATATATATATATATATGTATATGTATATATATATATATATATATATATATATATATATATTATATATATACATATATATATATATATATTATATATATACATATATATATATATATATATATATACACACATTCATACATATATATACATATATCCGCAAAGTCTCTAATAAACAAGACACAACGGTCATAAATTGTCCCCTAAAACTGCAGGCAACGACAGCAAATAGGATATCTTAAGAAGGCAACAAGTGGATACAAAATGGCCGGGACGTGCCTAAGGGTCGACAGAAGTCCGAGTAATCTGCGAAATGTTCATCTTATTTTCTTTTTTTCGTCCATTTTGTGCTGATCCGTAATTGGCACATAAAGCTCTCCCGGCGCTGGAACATATTACCTAATTAAATTGGTTTATGGGATGCAATCTATCAATAATTGGGTAAGATTCTGTGATGAAATTAGCACTCCCGGTGCAAGAATAGATTACCTAATTAAATTGGTTTATGGAATGCAATCTATCAATAATTGGGTAAGACTCTCTGATGAAATTAGCACGCCTGGTGCAGGAACAGATTACAAAATTAAATTGGTTTATGAGATGCAATCTATCAATAATTGGGTAAGACTCGGTGATGAAATTAGTTTATGGAATGCAATCTATCAGATGATAATTGAGATTCCTTGATTAAATTGGTTTACGGGATACAATCTATCAATAAATGTGAAAGATTCTGTGATTAAATTGGTTTATGGAATGCAATCTATCAGATGATAATTGAGATTACCTAATTAAATTGGTTTATGAGACGCAATCTATCAATAATTGGGTAAGATCCTGTTATTAAATTGATATATGGGATGCAATCTATCAATATTTGGATAAGATTCTGTTATCAAATTGGTTTATGAGATGCAATCTATCAATAATTGGGTAAGATACTGTTATTAAATTGGTTTATGGGATGCAATCTATCAATAAATGTGAAAGATTCTATGATTAAATTGCTTTATGGGATGCAATCTATCAATAATTGGAATTGTGAAAGATTACGTGATTAAATTGGTTTATGAGATGCAATCTATCAATAATTTGGTAAGATGCTGTTATTAACTTGGTTTATGGGATGCAATCTATCAATAATTGTGAAAGATTCTATGATTAAATTGGTTTATGGGATGCAATCTATCAATAATAAGAATCGGGTAAGATCCTGCTATTAAATTGGTTTATGGGATGCAACGTATCAATAAATGTGAAAGATTCTATGATTAAATTGGTTTATGGGATGCAATCTATCAATAAATGTGAAAGATTCTATGATTAAATTGGTTTATGAGATGCAATCTATCAATAATTGGGTAAGATCTTGTTATTAAATTGGTTTATGGGATGCAATCTATCAATAATTGTGAAAGATTCTATGATTAAATTGGTTTATGGGATGCAACGTATCAATAATTGTGAAAAAGATTCTGTTATCAAATTGGTTTATGGGATGCAATCTACCAGATGATAATTGGGAAAGATTATTTGATTAAATTGGTTTATGGGATCAAATCTATCAATAATTGTGAGAGTCTGTGATTAAACTGGTTTATGGAATGCACTCTACCACATGATAATGGCCTGGCCAGCCCTAGGCCTAGCATGGACACTGATCACATTAGGTAAATATGCCCAGTCTCTAAGGCAGTGTCACTGTCCTTTGCTTCTGCCATTCATGACCGAACCTAAAAAAAAAAAAAAAAAAAAAAAAACCTCCTTGAACGACATATATAAAATTTTTATTCAAGATAAACAATTACAAACACAATTGTAAACAACATCAGGTTCTCTTAACTATAAATCCTTAGTTACCTCCGGCAACGAAAATGGAAGGAGGTTATGTTTTACCCCTGTTTGTGTGTTTGTAATTTGTGTTTGTTTGTGTGTGTTTGTTTGTTAACAGCTTCCTGGCCACAATTTTAACCGTAGACTAATGAAACTTGCAGGGATTAACTGTTGTATAAAATTCTGGAAATTATTAAATCTTGGAAGGTCAAGGTTAAAGACCAAGGTCACGGTCAAGCTAAATGTCCAGTTCACGTAATCAGCCATAAGTTTGGACATCGTTGTCACAGACACTTCAAACTTGGTTCACATTTGAGTGTATGAAAATCCATACTAATTAATAAATGTTAACGTCAAAGTTCAAGGTCAAGGTCGAGCAAAATATCGAGAAATAAGGTGCCACGGCGGAGGTCTGCGTTCTACTGAGTGCCCCTCTATAGTCCATTTCTTTTAGCGATGCATATTTGCACCGACTCGCGGCGGTGCCCTTTTAGCTCGGAAAAGTTTCCTGATCGCTGATTGGTTAGAATAATCTTGTCCAACCAATCAGCGATCCGGAAACTTTTCGGAAAAGTTTCCTGATCGCTGATTGGTTAGAATAACCTTGTCCAACCAATCAGCGATCCGGACACTTTTCCGAGCTAAAAGGGCACCGCTGCGAGTCGGTGCAAATATGCCTCGATAAAAGAAATGGACTATAGTTTCCAAAAGATTTAAGTAGCCACCACTGAAAAGCAATCAGGTCAACCGGCTGCTCTTATATAAATTGTCAATAACCACCCTTCGCAATTTCCTGCCTAGCAAAATGAAAGAAGATTGAAGAAGATTGATCTTTTCAATGGCAATCATCTTGCCCTTCAAGTCAAGCATCTACATCAAGGAGGAAACCTCAACACATCGAGAAATGACAGACACACATAGTCAAGGACTTGCCAGCCTTGGCAAAAGCTATCACTCCAATATTTCATTCAAAGGACGGGCGGGGGGGGGGGGGGGGGCTGTTCGAGTGAGAGGGGGGGAGGGGGGTTGGAGGAAGTGAAAGTTGATGGTGGAGGGAGGGGGAAGGGGGGTTAAGAGCCTTCGGGGGGAAACACACATCAAAGGGAAACTACAAAGGAAAGATTTTGATGGTCTTAAAAGTTAAGGGAGACAAGTTATGAAAGCTTAAGGGAATCTTTGAACAAAGAAAAAATATATGTCAAGTTTGTTTGAGAGCTGAGGGTAAATTCGAAGATCAAATTTGATTTTCCGATTACGGTCTGATTGCAAATGGGGTTGGTATAAGTTGAATTGTTTTATTGTGTGTAAAATAAATTCATTCTCTTTTTTCCTGTCAATATTACCATTAATTACCTCCGCCAACGAAGTTCGAAGGAGGTTATGTTTTACCCCCCTGTCTCTGTATTTGTGTGTTTGTTTGTGAACAGCCTCCTGACCACAATTTTAATCGTAGAGTAATGAAACTTGCAGGGATTAACTGTTACGTAAAAAGATGGAAATGAATAAACTTTGGAAGGTCAAGGTCAAAGGTCCAGGTCACGGTCAAGCAAAATGTCCAATTCACGTAAAGATCTGGCAGAACTTTTAGACAACGCAGACACTAAAAGAAACTACAGAGCTAGAGCGGGACTCGAACGCCGGTCCGGCAAATCGCCAGGCAATGAAGTTTCCAATATAATTCGGGATAGACTTATGAGCCGAATCTCCCCATCTATTGTATAAAGATATAAGATAAAATCATTATCGGTAATTGCAATCAGAGAATAAATTCGGACACGATAAGATAACGCAAATGGGACATATTTGCAATATTTATGCAAAAGGACTGATTGGTAACGTCTCTGTCTGGTGTTTCCCAGTCGGGGGTTCGAGTCCCGCTCAGACTCGTTACTGCCATTAGTGTCTGCAACCTTACCATCCTTGTGAGCTAAGGTTGGGGGGTTTGGGGGAGCCTATAGGTCTATTTCCTGAGTCATCAGCAGCCACTAGCTGGCCCTCCCAGGTCCTCCCACTCAGACTCGTTAGTGCATTAGTGTCTGCAACCTTACCATCGTTGTGAGCTAAGGTTGGGGGGTTTGGGGGAGCCTATAGGTCTATTTCCTGAGTCATCAGCAGCCACTAGCTGGCCCTCCCAGGTCCTCCCACTCAGACTCGTTAGTGCCATTAGTGTCTGCAACCTTACCATCCTTGTGAGCTAAGGTTGGGGGGTTTGGGGGAGCCTATAGGTCTATTTCCTGAGTCATCAGCAGCCACTAGCTGGCCCTCCCAGGTCCTAGCTTGGGTGGAGAGGAGGCTTGGGCGCTGATCATATAATATATGGTCAGTCTCTAGGGCAATGTCACTGTCCCTTGCCTCTGCCATTCATGAGCGACCTTTAAACCTTTAAGCCTTTAATGCCTACATATTTGGATCCAGTCACTCAAGTATTTATAATTTTAAGCTTTATTTGTTTATAGTGAAACTTAATAACAAAAAATATAATTAGTTTTAATGATTATTATAACAATGAAAATATATTTATCGTAACTATGAGATATTTATACATATTCATAAACGCATTCACATTAAGTAGTGCATAGATTACGAAGCGGAAAATACATTTGCATAATAATAGCTCTCTCTCTCTCTCTCTCGCTCTCTCTCTCTCTCTCTCTCTTGTCTTGGTAACGTTTTCTTCGTGTTTATCTTTCGCCTCCTTTCATTTCTTTATTCGTCTTGTAACACCTTCTCTCTCTCTCTCTCTCTCTCTCTCTCTCTCTCTCTCTCTCTCTCTCTCAATTCCTCTTGGTAACATATTTTCTTCTGTTACCTCTCTCTCTCTCTCTCCTCTCTCTCTCTCTCTCTTGGTAACATCTTTACCTTCATGTTTTACCCCTCTCTCTCTCTCTCTCTCGCTCTCTCTCTCTCTCTTGGTAACATCGTTACCTTCATGTTTACCCCCTCTCTCTCTCTCTCTCTCTCTCTCTCTCTCTCTCCCCAATTCTCTTGGTAACATATTTACCTTCCTGTTTACCTCCTCTCTCTCTCTCTCTCTCTCTCTCTCTCTTGGTAACATCTTTACCTTCATGTTTACCCCTCTCTCTCTCTCTCTCTCTCTCTCTCTCTCTCTTGGTAACATCTTTACCTTCATGTTTACACCCCCTCCCCTCTCTCTCTCTCTCCTCTCTCTCTCTCTCTCTCTCTCTCTCCATACATTTTTTATTATCTTGT
>NC_090728.1:194355429-194360365 GCF_036898095.1 Palaemon carinicauda | reverse complement strand
ATACCCACACAAAATCTTCATACTTTTATATTTACATATCTATCAACTATCTATCTATATCTATATATACTAACCAACACACATTTTTTGTGTATCTATCTATCTATCTATCTATATCTATATATATATATATATATATATAAATATATATATATATATATATATATATATATATAAAGAACTTAAACATTTCCGCAACTGCATATCAAAATTTATTTAAGGTTTAAAAGTCACTCATGAATGACAGAGACAAAGGACAGTGACAATGACCCAGAGATTGACCATACAAACATATGATCAACGTCCAAGCACCCTCTCCACCCAAGCAAGGACCAGGGATGTCCAGGCAAAGGCTGCATATGACTCCTCAAGCAGACCTATAGGTTCCCCACAAAAAAAACTCCCTCCTTAGCAGCAGCAACCAAAGGAACTAACGAGTCTGAGCGGGACTCGAACCCCAGTTTGGAAATCACCAGGCAAGGACGCTACCTCCAGGCCACACCCCTAAAGGTAACAAAGGGAAAAAACAATATATAATTATTATTCACTAAGCTACAATCCTAGTTGGAAATGCAGGATTCTATAAGCCCAGGGGCTCTAACAGGGAAAATAGCCCAATGAGGAAAGGAAACAAGGAAAAATAATTTTTTTAAGTCACAGCATTAAAATAAATTTCTCCTGTATAAACTATAGAATTCTAATAAAACAAGACGACAAGAAACAAGACATACCAGCGTGCCCGGAGTGTACCCTCAAGCAAGAGAACTCTAACCCAAGACAGTGGAAAACAATGGTATAGAGAATATGGCACTACCCAAGACTAGAGAACAATTATTTGATTTTGGAGTGTCCTTTTTCTTAAATATGTGGGTATGCATATATATATATATATATATATACACGTATGTATGCATATATATTATATATATATACACGTATGTATGCATACATATATATATATATATATATACAGCTAAAGAGTCTCTTCTACCCTTACCGAGAGGAAAATAGCCTCTAAACAATGACAGAAATTCCCACACTAAATTGAATATGTAAAATGCAATCCAATATCACATCTGTCCAGAGTGGGGACTTACAAACAGGTAATTTTATACCGAGGAGGTCTTACTTCGCCAGGCCAGAGGAAAAACGTGAAATATATGCACGAAAGGAATATGTCAGATGAAGCCTTGGATATTTCCCAGAAGAGATAAGAGGGTTAAAAACATTATTCTTTTACCGACTAGTCAAAGAAGAATTCTTTAGAGATAACTCTTAAGAGATAATTCTGAGAGATATCACAGAGAGATAACAGAGTTTTCCAAATAAAAACGGGGTCTTGTCATGGGCAGTCCTGAGAGAGAGAGAGAGAGGAGAGAGAGAGAGAGAGAGAGAGAGAGAGAGAGGAATATACTTTCTAAACCATTATGAAGATTAAATACAGATCGTGTTAAAAGGGAAAAGAAACGTTTAAAATTTTAATGAAATATTGATAAAAGAATGTAAAACAATTCAGTATACATACATATATATATATATATATATATACACACACACACACAGTATATATATATATATATATACTACCTGTATGACATTGACCATACCATTTTTCCTCGTGGCTGAGTGGTATGGTCAATGTCATACAGTTATCCTGGACCAGGGTTCGAAACCCGGCCGGTCAGATACTATAGTCTTTGAGCGAATTCGCCTAGGGCTCTGATCCCGAGGTCGTAAAGAGAATCCAGACTTAATGTATTAATATATATATATATATATATATATGGCTTATTTGAAATATGAAAACACGTTTAAATGTGCAATATTTATTATATATATATATATATATATATATATAAATATATATATATATATATATATATATATACATATGAGAAATCTTAATATATAAAACAGAAATATCCAACAAGTCTAATGGGAGATTCAATGTTCGTAGAGATACCATGTATGTCTATGTGTCCGTGTCCGTCTCTCTCTCTCTCCTCTCTCTCTCTCTCTCTCTCTCTCTCTACTCTATGTTATCTGGTATTATACTACAAGACAAATTAATCAGCTAAGCTTATCTGGGTATCAATTACTCAACCTGAGCTACTTCATTGCTGTGTAGAAGATTACTTGATGACTATATATCAAAGACGACAAGTTAAAAATGGAAGATTATAAACTAAATGAACATATATCAGAGACAAATTTAAAATACGAAAGTTTAATATGAATCTTATATATTATCATACACATATATGAACTTTTGATTATCTCTCTATTATATAATTTTTTTTCATCTATAACATGGTAATGCATACATACATACATACAATCATATGTATATACATAAGTATTATTCTATGCGTATATGAATAACAATCATATGAAAACAATATTGTCCCATTTGGCAGAAATCCGGGAAATATTTATTTCTATACTATTACTCCGAGAAATAAGAAGAATTTTGGGCTACACTAACAGGAGACGAGGAATATTCAGTTACACGCACACACAAACAAACAAATAAACACACACACACACACACACACACACACACACATATATATTATATATATATATATCAGATGTTAAAAATCCCACAGATAATTTTTTTCATATAAGGTAAAATGTATTCTACAAAATTATTCACTGGTTATTTCATATACATTACCTTAAATCATTCCCTTTATCGCATATTCTATAAATAATTTCATTCTCTTATTGCATAGTCTATTAATAATTTCATTCTCTTATTGCATATTCTATAAATAATTTCATTCTCTTATTGCATATTATATCAATAATTTCATTCTCTTATTGCATAATCTATAAATAATTTAATTCTCTTATTGCATATTTAATTAATAATTTCATTCTCTTATTGAATAGTCTATAAATACTTTTACGACAAGAGCCTTCCTAATGCAGATATCTACAATTTCAATACCACAATGGAAAACATACTTCATACATTTTCAATACAGCTTTACCCAAAGACAGCAATGCCTCCACCAAACAGTAAATATTACAATATCGAAATACATTTTCCAAAGGCGTAAAGGGCATATCGTATCCTTAACAAAACACAATAACAACGGAGTTAACGGACTGTCCACCGACACATCAATGGACATTGAAGTCCAGAACAATGAGGCTAAATGTCACACGTAGATTCCACGATCCCTCGAGTGTGTGAATGTGTATTTGTGAATGTGTGAGTCATAATCAACAATGTAAGGTCAGGGATTGCTGAAGCCTGTTGAAATTGTTCTTGCTTAGCAATCTGTTGATTGGGAGTTCGAGACCAACCCAAGGTCGATAGCTTCTAGTATGGTGGAGATCAAAGGCTGTGGTAGCCAGTTGAAAAACACCATGCCTGGCAATTGGTTGATTGGAGTTCGAGAGCCACTCAAGCTCGACAGTTTCTAGCAGTGTAAGATCCAGGGTTGAGGTAGCCTCTTGGAACGTCCCTGCTTAGCAATATGTTAGACGGGAGTTCGAGACCCACTCAAGCTCTATAGTTTCTGGTCGTAATTAAGGGTTGTTCTAGCCTAGTGGAAATGTCCCTGCTTGGCAATCACTTGGACGGGAGTTCGAAACAAGCTCAATCTAGATAGTTTATCGCAGTGTCTACAATTTCACCGTCCTTGTGAGCTAGGGATTGTGAGTTTTCAGGGAGCCTGTAGGTCTGCCTGCTGAGTCATCAGCAACCACTGTCTGGCCCTACTTGGTCCTGTATCACATACTGTATATACTCAGTATCTAGGATACTGTCCTGTCTTTACATTTAGCATTCATGAGCGACTTATAAACCTTTAAACAGCTTCTATTCCCTGGTGCTTTAGTATGCGATAGTATGAGTCAACCTTCCATTCCCTAATGCTCTACTATGCTCTAGTATGAGTCAACCTTCCATTCCCTAATGCTCTACTATGCTCTAGTATGAGTCAACCTTCCATTCCCTAATGCTCTACTATGCTCTAGTATGAGTCAACCTTCCATTCCCTAATGCTCTACTATGCTCTAGTATGAGTCAACCTTCCATTCCTTAATGCTCTACTATGCTCTAGTATGAGTCAACCTTCCATTCCCTAATGCTATACTATGCTCTAGTATGAGTCAACCTTCCATTCCCTAATGCTATACTATGCTCTAGTATGAGTCAACCTTCCATTCCCTAATGCTATACTATGCTCTAGTATGAGTCAACCTTCCATTCCCTAATGCTCTACTATGCTCTAGTATGAGTCAACCTTCCATTCCCTAATGCTCTACTATGCTCTAGTATGAGTCAACCTTCCATTCCCTAATGCTCTACTATGCTCTAGTATGAGTCAACCTTCCATTCCCTAATGCTCTACTATGCTCTAGTATGAGTCAACCTTCCATTCCTTAATGCTCTACTATGCTCAAGTATGAGTCAACCTTCCATTCCCTAATGCTCTACTATGCTCTAGTATGAGTCAACCTTCAAAAAGCTTCAATTCCCTACTGCTCTACTATGCTCTAGTATGAGTCAACCTTCAATTCCCTAATGCTCTACTATGCTCAAGTATGAGTCAACCTTCAATTCCCTAATGCCTCTACTATGAGTCAACCTTTAAACAGCTTCAATTCCCTAGTGCTCTTACTATGAGTCAACCTTTAAACAGCTTCAATTCCCTAGTGTTCTACTATGCTCTAGCATGCGTCAGAAGCAAGTGCCAAATTATAATATTGGCATGAGGAAAAATACGTGGAAACATGAGTCAATGTTCTGGGAAATATACCTACAGTTATTACCAATGTAATAATAGCTTTTATGAAATGGTCATAAAGGGTATGATAGAATTCCACTAAAAGAGAATTAATATTTCAATATCATTAACAATATCATAATGACATTTAAAGACGTGTAATTTTTCAGGGAAAATTTTTATGATTTACATAA
>NC_090728.1:194340429-194345429 GCF_036898095.1 Palaemon carinicauda | reverse complement strand
ACAAGAATACTTTTTTTCATGTAAATATAAAAAAATAATCTTTAAAATCGAAAAAGTTGTTATATCCATTGAAGTATCGTTTTCAGAAAACACTTGCCATGAAAAAAAAAAAACTTTAGAAAGACTTGGTAGGGAGTAGGTCAATATTGTTCTTGAAAATGTAAGAAAATCTTTCTTTATAAAAAGACTAGAATCTTTTTTTTCATGTTCATATGAAAAAATAGTAATCTTTAAAATCATAAAGATTGTTATAATTGAAGTATCGTTTTCAAAAAGCAATTCCCATGAAAAAAAAAAATTAAACAAGTTCCATTACGTTTCGCCTCCAGCCTTTAATTCCAATTGAAAGATACCCGGATTCCATAAAGACCAAGACAAAACCGTAAATAAAACCTGAATGAATCCAATATTGAAAAGAACGAGGGAAGCAATTCACTCAGGAATTGTGAGCAATCCAGAGTCTGTGTACCCATCTCTCAAAGAACGACAAAGTTGGCGAGTGATTTCTTGTCATATTTAAAATCCAAGGATAAGACCAGACTTATCCTGCAGGGATGGATGGTTTGAATGAGAACTGCCTGCGCCTATTCTCAGTGAGGATAGTTTTATCCTTAAGGATAAATGATTTAAAATGGGGACTTTTTATGGCAAACCCATTCCATGAGATATTAGAAAATGTTTGTGAGAATGTAGAGGTTTGCTGGAACCAAAAATAAAGAATTTTGAGTTAGAAAAAAGGGTATATAGAATAATGACGTGTAAAGGTAAGTTCAAGTTATATATGAAAGCGAACTAGATTTAATGTATCTTTTAAAATATAAAACAGGGTAGCCCTTATCTTTCACATGCTCGGCCCAGAAGCATAGTGAATAGTCATCACTTCCTTACAGCTGATTTATGTAATAATAATAATAATAATAATAATAATAATAATAATAATAATAATAATAATAATAATAATAATAATAATAATAAAAACAAATTACAGATAATTTTGATACCCTATGAGTGACCCACATGGCTGGCGTGCGCAGCATAACCCTGTACTACGTGTCAGAACAGAGGAGCAATGAGATAATGTCTATTTGCGAGGGAAGCGGACCAAAAGCCCTCTGAGTGACTGCCAATCACAAGATTGTGGGTGGGGCAGGTTAAAGATCATAGGTTGCAAACAGTCGCAGCCAAAAATGTCTGTGTTCTTCACGATAATATCACAGTTGAACAAAAGGCGTGAAGATGAAGACTTTACAATACACATTAATATTACTAATGACAATATAATAAATAATTGTAAATAAGATTACTTATAAAAGGTAAAAGAGTACTATAGTTTGTGAAGAAGGACATGGATTATCTATCCCCTAAACTGTAAGAGAGATACACCAAGTGGTAAATAAAACTACGTTGAAATTTCTTTGATTATAAAGAAAAGAAAAGACTTAATCGCCACAGAAGTATAGACAACTCTGAGAAGACAGGAAACAGATTTATATTGATTTTCCAAAAGCTCTCAATAACCTTCCCTTTAAATTATTCCATATTTATAGACACAATAAGAGTCACTGCACGAGTATAGGCACAATACGAATCTCTAAACGTAAAATCAGTTACAATTTGTTATATTGGGCCACAGTTGGTAAACATTAAAACAACACTGGCTATAACATAAGTGTCTGCAATACGGTTACTGGGCTTTTTTTAATAATAATAATAATAATAATAATAATAATAATAATAATAATAATAATAATAATAATAATAATAATAATAATAATAATAATAATAATAATAATAATAATTGTTAGTTTTTACAAAGCCTTAAAAGAGAATGTAAAACTCTACGGGAAAACTTCTCATCATTTCACTTACTTTCGAGTAACAATCGGCAAACAATTTTCTCATTTACTTTTACCAGTCACCAAATTTAGAAATACCGTATTAGCCTACTCCTTATTTATTCTACTTATTTCTTTTTAACATAAATGCGAATTTTGTTCAATATCAACTAAGTATGTTCAATATAATGGAGTGTACAATGCAAAGCATTTCTACATAAGATCATTTCAGGTACACGTAGACATTATTAGGCTAGTCTCTCTCTCTCTCTCTCTCTCTCTCTCTCTCTCTCTCTCTCTCTCCATAAAATATATCAAGAAATTACCTTCTGATAAACTACAACCCCAGTTTGTGAAATACTAACAAATATACGAAATGTATAATTCAAGCAAACCAGCCTTACCAAGTGTTTGCCTCAGGCAACCCAAGCGAAAAGCGATATTCTGTGGAGAGAGATTCCAACCTACTACTAGAAATGGTATATTACGCAGTTGGTGATATGGACGGGTTCTGTACGGAGTTCATTTGTCCACATTCAGCAGATGCGAACATGAGTACACACACAAACATTATTTATATATATATATATATATATATATATGTGTGTGTGTGTGTGTATGTATATATATATATATATATATATGTATATATATATATATGTATATATATATGTATGTATGTATGTATGTATGTATATGCATATACAGTCTATACATACATACATATATATGCAGTATCCTTAATACAAATATTAATAGCATTTCACCAGTATATTCTTTTTCAATAATTATGTACTTAGAAATTCTATTACAGCTAAGAAAATTGTCTTGAATTTCGATGTATATAATTATTGAAAAAGAAAATACTGGTGAAGGGATATTCACATTTCTATTAAGGGTACACTCTAGAATTGCATAATAACACTGACTATAATTATGCAAATGTCCATTTCTTAAGAATTATTCATTCGCAGATGAATAATACAACCTTATCTCATTTATTCCACTTACAACTTATTATTATTATTATTATCATTACCTGCTAAGCTACAACCCTAGTTGGAAAAACAGAATGCTATAAGAGCATATTCAAGGAATGGAATTTTACTTTTTTAGAGGCCTCTATAAGAAAATTATTGAATACGAAAAATTATCACATTAAAAATCTTAATAATTCGAAATGCCAATTCTTCCTCTTCTTCATCCCCGAGGGCTCCAACTGGTAAAATAGCCCAGTGAGGAAAGGAAATAAGGAAACTACAAGAAAAGGAATTAACTAATATGAAATATTTTAAGAACAGTAACAACATTAAAATAAATATTTCATATATAAACTTAAAAAAAAAGGAAGAGAAATTATATATAGAATAGTGTGCTCGAGTGTACCCTCAAGCAAGAGAACTCTACCCCCCAAGACTGTGCAACACCATGATACAGAGGCTACGGCTCTACTCAAGACTAGAGAACAATGGTTTGATTTTGGAGTTTCCTCCTAGAAGAGCTTCTTACCATAGCTAGAGTCTCTTCTATACCAAGAGGAATTGGAGTATTATATTGAAGCTTTCTTTTAAAGCATCTATTTATCAGAGTGTACCCTCAAGCAAGAGAACTCTAATCCCCAAGACTGTGAAACACCATGATACAGAAGCTACGACACTGCCCTAGACCAGAGAACAATGGTTTGATTTTGGAGTGTCCTTCTCCTAGAAGAGCTGCTTACCATAGCTAAAGAGTCTCTTCTATACCAAGAGGAAATGAAGTATTATATATAAGCTTTTCTTTCTTTTAAAGCATCTAGTTATCAGAGTGTACCCTCAAGCAAGAGATCTCTAATCCCCAAGACTGTGAAACACCATGGTACAGAGGCTACGGCGATATCCAAGACCAGAGAACAATGGTTTGATTTTGGAGTTTCCTCCTAGAAGAGCTTCTTACCATAGCTAGAGTCTCTTCTATCCTTACCAAGAAGAATTAAGTATTGTATTTAAACTTATTTTCTTTTATAGCATCTAGTTACCATAGAAAAAAAAATATAAAAAATTAAACAAGTCATTAAATGACCAGAAATAGAATTATTCTTTATGACTGCCAAATCAGACTTGGTTCTCTCGCCATCCCAATAATAAAAAGGTCGGGTTATTTCAGTTCTCTCCCGCCAGGGTGAAACTCGTTAGCGGTAATAAGATTACGGAGGCGGAAAAAAAGGTGATGTTTATTTTTGTCCAGTGCTTTTCATTCAGTTCTATATGGGAGGCTTAGGTCTAAATTGGTATGTCTAACTCCCGAGGCAGAAAATGATACGAAAGACCTTGCCTGGAGTACTGCGACCTTTATACATACATACATACATACACGCATATAGATAAATAAATAAATATAAAATATAAATATATATATATATATATATATATATATTTATACATATATAATATATATATATATATATATATACATATATATTACTGCACAGCCCCTTCAACGTTTAAAACAATTCCATAATGCTCAAATAACTGGAAGTTCTTTCCTGTTTATAATGCTTCCAGAAGGCTAAAATCATTGGATAGAACACCTATGTATGTATGTATGTATGTATGTATGTACCAATGTATGTATGTATGCATGTATGTATATAGCGTTGGCCATTCAATTTCCTTATGGAGAAGCTAACAGTCAATGGACACACACAGACACACACACATTATATATATATATATATATATATATACATATATATATGTGTGTGTGTGTGTGTGTGGGTATATATATATGTGTATATATATAATATATATATATATACTGTATATTTATAAACATGATTTAAAACTGGTGGTCTTGTAAGAGATATTACAGAGAGAGTAAAATAAAGAATGAATAAAAGTAATTTGTTATTATAGCTTACCAGGACAACTGGCGAGAGAGAGAGAGAGAGAGAGAGAGAGAGAGAGAGAGAGAGAGCAAACGACTACTCAGCAAGGGCCAAACTTTTTCCACAAATGAATGTGTCCGCTGTCTCAGGTGTTCCGATAATTGCAAACTCCCACCTCTTCATCCTTTCTTCGCCGCCTCGTCATAAGAATTAAGGAGCTGTCACAGTAGCAATATTTCCGTGGATGTTTTCTGAGTTTGTCGTCGACTTTTCAAATAATTCCGAGTCTTTCCATACTC
>NC_090728.1:194322929-194335429 GCF_036898095.1 Palaemon carinicauda | reverse complement strand
TGTCCTGCTTGCTAGGGCAATGTCACTGTCACTTGCCTCGGCCATTCATGAGCGGCCTTCAAACCTTTAAACATTTATTATAGGATTTTTACCGTTTTACAAAACGGATATATTGACGTAAAGGAATGATATTACGGTCATCAACGCGTAAAAAATAGTAACAAAGTAGGGTAAATTTACGGTCGCCTCTATTTTACAGAAATACGGCTAAAAACCGTATATTTTTACGGAGAATTTCCGATTCTTACACTGTTAATAATTTGCATTGAAAAACGGTTAATACCAGGCAACATTTATTATATGATTTTTACCGTTTTACAAAACGGATATATTGACGTAAAGGAATGATATTACGGTCAACAACGCGTAAAAGATAGTAACAAAGCATGATAAACTTACGGTCGCCTGTATTTTATTGAAATACGGCTAAGAACCGTATATTTTTACAGAGAATTTCCGATTCTAACACTGTTAATAATTTGCATTGAAAAACGGTTAATACCAGGCAACATTTATTATGGGATTTTAACCGTTTTAAAAAAGATATAGTGCCGTACCGTTTTAAAAAATAGATATATTGACGTAAAGGAGTGATATTACGGTCACCAACCCGTAAAAGGTAGTAACAAAGTAGGGTAAACCTACGGTCGCCTGTATTTTACTGAAATACGGCTAAGAAATGTATATTTTTACTGAGAATTTCTGATTAAAAATACGGTTTGTTAAGTGCAGTGTTTATTTAATATCCGTTTATTCCGTATAATTTACATTATCATAATGAAAACTTCTTAAAACAAAATTCAATCATTTCCAGCTTTTTTCACAAAAGTTAATCCCTACAAGTTTCATTACTCTGCGATTAAAATTGTGACCAGGAAGCTGTTCATTAACAAACTTACACACAAACACACAAAACAAGGGGTAACATATAACCTCATTCCAACTTCGTTGGCGGATGTAATTTTGTTAAGTAGAAATGCGTAGGAAAATTCTTTTTTCGGCTTTACGATAAAAAAAATGCTTACTAATATTTGCAACTTATAACGTAAAAAATGCAAAGAAAATAATATTAATAATAAATTAACATATATCAAAATTATTAAATGCTTTCTAGTTATTACTACTTATAACGTAAAAAAAATACCATAGATTTAAATGTACCAAGAGAATTAATTGGTTCCTACTTTTTACTACTTACAACATGAAAAAATGCAAACAAATAAAAATATAAATTAAAATCTACCAAAATCACTAACTGTTCATGATTTTTTTCTACTTATAACGTAAAATAAGCAAACAATAACATGAAAAAATCTCAGAGTTTTAAAACCTACCAGAACTATTAATTTCGTCATTAACAAAATGGAGAAATGTCATTTAATATTTTTTAATCAAAAGGAAATTCTTATTTATGGATATACAATTCTGAAAAAGATTACGAGATTTAAAAATCTTCAGCGATCAAGCTAAATCAAATTGACTGTTCTATGAAAATTTGATAAAAAAAAATTAAAAACTGTCTAGAGGGGCATACTGGATACATAATATATATATATATATATATATGCTTTACTGCCACATATATATATATATATATATACATATATACATATATATATATATATACATATATACATATATATATATATATATATACATATATACATATATATATATATATATATAAATGTATATATATATATATATGTATTCATTATGCCCGTGTGGAAATTTTTTATAGTTTATTTTTTCCCAAGATTTTCAGAGAACAGTTCACAAGGGTATATTGAATACATATAATTATGTATTTATATATATATATATATATATATATACATATGTATATATATACATATATTTATATACATATATATATACATATGTATGTTTGTATGTATATATATATATATATATATATATAACGAAAATATAGCTATTGCTCTTTCCTATCATTCTTTAAACACCTTGAAAGGTTTTTCAGTACCAAACTACAATATTTTCATTGACATAACTAACAAAAAAAATCTTCCAGAATTAACTTCCTTTCGACTTTACGCTATGGCCACTTTATTATTGTCTCTTAAAAATAGATCTATTTCGTTGTTTACAAAATAGAGTAATTAGAATTCTCTTATAAGAGAAACCAAGACATCTCAACAATATCTCCTTGAGTCTTGAACAATAGGTTTCATTTGAGAGAGAGAGAGAGAGAGAGAGAGAGAGAGAGAGAGAGAGAGAGAGAATTTATTGTATTCCTTCAAAACAATTACATGTATGATTGTCACACAATAATCTTGTACATTTAATTCTTGAGAGAGAGAGAGAGAGAGAGAGAGAGAGAGAGAGAGAATTTATTGTATTCCTTCAAAACAATTACATGTATGATTGTCACACAATAATCTTGTACATTTAATTCTTGAGAGAGAGAGAGAGAGAGAGAGAGAGAGAGAGAGAGAGAGAGAATGTTTATTGTATTTCTTCACAAAGGTTACAGATAAGAATTTACAAAAGAGAGAGAGAGAGAGAGAGAGAGAGAGAGAGAGAGAGAGAATTTTAATTGTATTTCTTCCCAAAGGTTACAAACTAAGGTGACACATAAATCGTAAACATTTACCTCTTACGAGAGAGAGAGAGAGAGAGAGAGAGAGAGAGAGAGAGAGAGAGATGGTAACTTTCCGAACACGATGGGCAATATGAATTCCCGGAATTAATCTCGTTCTACAAACCAAAAAAAAAAAAAATCGTATGGAACGGGAATTAAAAAAGTCTCAAAATAATCTTACTTAAGAAATTAAAGTAAAAAGATAAATTAATCATCGAACTCGACAGGAAAAGTTACGAAAATAATAAAAAAGGAAAAGTGGAAATCAATAGGTCCTGTATCTTCACCTTCACTTCTAATTAATATATTACATCAACATCCAACTTCAACAGATTGCTGACATCACAAGTAATTTAACTCCTAGTAACTAGAGGGGAACTCAATAAAGCGCAGACCTCCGCAGCGGTAGCTCATTTCTTGACCTTCTGCTCGACCCTGACCTTTGACCTTAACATGTATTAATTGGCATTGGATTTTCATACAATCAAATATGAACTAAGTTTGAAGTCTCTGTGACAACGATGTCCAAACTTAAGGCTGATTAAATTAATCAAACATTTTGCTTGACCGTGACCTTGACTTTTGACCTTCAACTTCTAAAATTGAATAATTTCTAGCTTCTTACATAACAGTTAATCCTCTAAGTCTTATTACTTTACGATTAAAATGGTGGCCAGGAAGCTGTTCACAAACAAACACACAAATTACAACCAAAAAAACATGGGCGAAAAACATAACCTCATTCCAGCTTTGTTGGGAGGGAGGGTAATAACTTTAACTTCATTCTCCAATTTCTCTATTAGGTAATATCGGATTCTACTCGCCGATCAGCAGCGAGATTATCCATTCCAGTTTCTGAATATTGATCGTTCGATTCAACATTTTTTTTACATCCATCAAATGGTGGTTAAGGTAGGATTTGGAGAAGGGGTGAGGAGGGATCGGGAGGATTCACCTATTGGGAGAAGATCTAGAGGGAAGTAGAAACTTAGATGGCGAGATAATGTGAAGGATGATATGGAGAGAAGAGCTTTGGTGGAAGTGGTTGCCTTTGATAGAAGGCATTGGAGAGGGCACACCAGGCAACCGACCCCTTAATGTAGGGTTCTTGATGGGAAAGTAGATAAGGTGAAGGATGATATGGAGAGAAATAGTTTGGTGGAAGAGGAGGCCTTTGATAGAAGGCATTGGAGAGGACGCACCAGGCAACCGACCCCTTAATGTAGGGTTCTTGATGGGAAAGTAGATAAGGTGAAGAATGATATGGAGAGAAATAGTTTGGTGGAAGAGGAGGCCTTTGATAGAAGGCATTGGAGAGGACGCACCAGGCAACCGACCCCTTAATGTAGGGTTATTGATGGGAAAGTAGATAAGGTGAAGGATGATATGGAGAGAAATAGTTTGGTGGAAGAGGAGGCCTTTGATAGAAGGCATTGGAGAGGACGCACCAGGCAACCGACCCCTTAATGTAGGGTTCTTGATGGGAAAGTAGATAAGGTGAAGGATGATATGGAGAGAAATAGTTTGGTGGAAGAGGAGGCCTTTGATAGAAGGCATTGGAGAGGACGCACCAGGCAACCGACCCCTTAATGTAGGGTTCTTGATGGGAAAGTAGATAAGGTGAAGGATGATATGGAGAGAAATAGTTTGGTGGAAGAGGAGGCCTTTGATAGAAGGCATTGGAGAGGACGCACCAGGCAACCGACCCCTTAATGTAGGGTTCTTGATGGGAAAGTAGATAAGGTGAAGGATGATATGGAGAGAAATAGTTTGGTGGAAGAGGAGGCCTTTGATAGAAGGCATTGGAGAGGACGCACCAGGCAAACCGACCCCTTAATGTAGGGTTCTTGATGGGAAAGTAGATAAGGTGAAGGATGATATGGAGAGAAATAGTTTGGTGGAAGAGGAGGCCTTTGATAGAAGGCATTGGAGAGGACGCACCAGGCAACCGACCCCTTAATGTAGGGTTCTTGATGGGAAAGTAGATAAGGTGAAGGATGATATGGAGAGAAATAGTTTGGTGGAAGAGGAGGCCTTTGATAGAAGGCATTGGAGAGGGCGCACCAGGCAACCGACCCCTTAATGTAGGGTTATTGATGGGAAAGTAGATAGGGTGAAGGATGATATGGAGAGAAATAGTTTGGTGGAAGAGGAGGCCTTTGATAGAAGGCATTGGAGAGGGCGCACCAGGCAACCGACCCCTTAATGTAGGGTTATTGATGGGAAAGTAGATAGGGTGAAGGATGATATGGAGAGAAATAGTTGGTGGAAGAGGAGGCCTTTGATAGAAGGCATTGGAGAGGGCGCACCAGGCAACCGACCCCTTAATGTAGGGTTCTTGATGGGAAAGTAGATAAGGTGAAGAATGATATGGAGAGAAATAGTTTGGAGGAAGAGGAGGCCTTTGATAGAAGGCATTGGAGAGGACGCACCAGGCAACCGACCCCTTAATGTAGGGTTATTGATGGGAAAGTAGATAAGGTGAAGGATGATATGGAGAGAAATAGTTTGGTGGAAGAGGAGGCCTTTGATAGAAGGCATTGGAGAGGACGCACCAGGCAACCGACCCCTTAATGTAGGGTTCTTGATGGGAAAGTAGATAAGGTGAAGAATGATATGGAGAGAAATAGTTTGGTGGAAGAGGAGGCCTTTGATAGAAGGCATTGGAGAGGACGCACCAGGCAACCGACCCCTTAATGTAGGGTTATTGATGGGAAAGTAGATAGGGTGAAGGATGATATGGAGAGAAATAGTTGGTGGAAGAGGAGGCCTTTGATAGAAGGCATTGGAGAGGGCGCACCAGGCAACCGACCCCTTAATGTAGGGTTATTGATGGGAAAGTAGAGAAGGTGAAGGATGATATGGAGAGAAATAGTTTGGTGGAAGAGGAGGCCTTTGATAGAAGGCATTGGAGAGGGCGCACCAGGCAACCGACCCCTTAATGTAGGGTTCTTGATGGGAAAGTAGATAAGGTGAAGGATGATATGGAGAGAAATAGTTTGGTGGAAGAGGAGGCCTTTGATAGAAGGCATTGGAGAGGGCGCACCAGGCAACCGACCCCTTAATGTAGGGTTCTTGATGGGAAAGTAGATAAGGTGAAGGATGATATGGAGAGAAATAGTTTGGTGGAAGAGGAGGCCTTTGATAGAAGGCATTGGAGAGGACGCACCAGGCAACCGACCCCTTAATGTAGGGTTATTGATGGGAAAGTAGATAAGGTGAAGGATGATATGGAGAGAAATAGTTTGGTGGAAGAGGAGGCCTTTGATAGAAGGCATTGGAGAGGACGCACCAGGCAACCGACCCCTTAATGTAGGGTTATTGATGGGAAAGTAGATAGGGTGAAGGATGATATGGAGAGAAATAGTTGGTGGAAGAGGAGGCCTTTGATAGAAGGCATTGGAGAGTGCGCACCAGGCAACCGACCCCTTAATGTAGGGTTATTGATGGGAAAGTAGATAGGGTGAAGGATGATATGGAGAGAAATAGTTTGGTGGAAGAGGAGGCCTTTGATAGAAGGCATTGGAGAGGGCGCACCAGGCAACCGACCCCTTAATGTAGGGTTATTGATGGGAAAGTAGATAGGGTGAAGGATGATATGGAGAGAAGAGCTTTGGTGGAAGTGGTTGCCTTTGATAGAAGGCATTGGAGAGGGCGCACCAGGCAACCGACCCCTTAATGTAGGGTTCTTGATGGGAAAGTAGATAAGGTGAAGGATGATATGGAGAGAAGAGGTTTGGTAGAAGGCATTGGAGAGTGCGCATCAGGCAACCGACTCCTTAAACTCCTTAATGTAGGGATAATGAGGGGAAAGTATATGAGGTGAAGGATGATATGGAGAGAAGAGTTTTGGTAGAAGGCATTGGAGAGGGCGCATCAGGCATCCGACCCCTTAATGTAGGGATAACGATGGGAAAGCTGATAAGGTGAAGGACGATATGGAGAGAAGAGGTTTGGTAGAAGGCATTGGAGAGGGCGCACCAGGCAACCGACTCCTTAATGTAGGGATAACGATGGGAAAGCTGATAAGGTGAAGGACGATATGGAGAGAAGAGGTTTGGTAGAAGGCATTGGAGAGGGCGCATCAGGCATCCGACCCCTTAATGTAGGGATAACGATGGGAAAGCTGATAAGGTGAAGGACGATATGGAGAGAAGAGGTTTGGTAGAAGGCATTGGAGAGGGCGCATCAGGCATCCGACCCCTTAATGTAGGGATAACGATGGGAAAGCTGATAAGGTGAAGGACGATATGGAGAGAAGAGGTTTGGTAGAAGGCATTGGAGAGGGCGCACCAGGCAACCGACTCCTTAATGTAGGGATAACGATGGGAAAGCTGATAAGGTGAAGGACGATATGGAGAGAAGAGGTTTGGTAGAAGGCATTGGAGAAGGAGTATCAGGTAACCGACCCCTTAATGTAGGGATAATGATGGGAAAGTAGATAAGGTGAAGGATGATATGGAGAGAAGAGTTTTGGTAGAAGGCATTGGAGAGGGCGCATCAGGCATCCGACCCCTTAATGTAGGGATAACGATGGGAAAGCTGATAAGGTGAAGGACGATATGGAGAGAAGAGGTTTGGTAGAAGGCATTGGAGAGGGCGCACCAGGCAACCGACTCCTTAATGTAGGGATAACGATGGGAAAGCTGATAAGGTGAAGGACGATATGGAGAGAAGAGGTTTGGTAGAAGGCATTGGAGAGGGCGCATCAGGCATCCGACCCCTTAATGTAGGGATAACGATGGGAAAGCTGATAAGGTGAAGGACGATATGGAGAGAAGAGGTTTGGTAGAAGGCATTGGAGAGGGCGCATCAGGCATCCGACCCCTTAATGTAGGGATAACGATGGGAAAGCTGATAAGGTGAAGGACGATATGGAGAGAAGAGGTTTGGTAGAAGGCATTGGAGAGGGCGCACCAGGCAACCGACCCCTTAATGTAGGGATAACGATGGGAAAGCTGATAAGGTGAAGGACGATATGGAGAGAAGAGGTTTGGTAGAAGGCATTGGAGAGGGCGCACCAGGCAACCGACCCCTTAATGTAGGGATAACGATGGGAAAGCTGATAAGGTGAAGGACGATATGGAGAGAAGAGGTTTGGTAGAAGGCATTGGAGAAGGAGTATCAGGTAACCGACCCCTTAATGTAGGGATAATGATGGGAAAGTAGATAAGGTGAAGGATGATATGGAGAGAAGAGGTTTGGTAGAAGGCATTGGAGAGGGCGCATCAGGCATCCGACCCCTTAATGTAGGGATAACGATGGGAAAGCTGATAAGGTGAAGGACGATATGGAGAGAAGAGGTTTGGTAGAAGGCATTGGAGAGGGCGCATCAGGCATCCGACCCCTTAATGTAGGGATAACGATGGGAAAGTAGATAAGGTGAAGGACGATATGGAGAGAAGAGGTTTGGTAGAAGGCATTGGAGAGGGGCGCACCAGGCAACCGACACCTTAATGTAGGGATAATGATGGGAAAGTAGATGAGGTGAAGGATGATATGGAGAGAAGAAGTTTGTCAGAAGGCGTTGGAGAGGACGCACCAGGCAACCGACTCCTTAAACTCCTTAATGTAGGGATAATGATGGGAAACTAGATAAGGTGAAGGATGATATGGAGAGAAGAGGTTTGATAGAAGGCATTGGAGAGGGCGCATCAGGCAACCGACACCTTAATGTAGGGATAATGATGGGAAAGTAGATGAGGTGAAGGATGATATGGAGAGAAGAAGTTTGTCAGAAGGCGTTAGAGAGGACGCATCAGGCAACCGACTCCTTAAACTCCTTAATGTAGGGATAATGATGGGAAAGTATATGAGGTGAAGGATGATATGGAGAGAAGAGGTTTGGTAGAAGGCATTGGAGAGGGCGCATCAGGCAACCGACACCTTAATGTAGGGATAACGATGGGAAAGTAGATAAGGTGAAGGATGATATGGAGAGAAGAGGTTTGGTAGAAGGCATTGGAGAGGGCGTATCAGGCAACCGACCCCTTAAAGTAGGGATAACGATGGGAAAGCAGATAAGGTGAAGGACGATATGGAGAGAAGAGGTTTGGTAGGAGGCCCTGGAGAGGGCGCACCAGGCAACCGACCCCTTAAAGTAGGGATAACGATGGGAAAGCAGATAAGGTGAAGGACGATATGGAGAGAAGAGGTTTGGTAGAAGGCCCTGGAGAGGGCGCACCAGGCAACCGACCCCTTAATGTAAGATAACGGTGGGGAACAGAAGAAGGACTTCATCATTCTAGTAATTGATGACATCCTACATGGAGTTCCTGTTGACATTCGTCTCCCACGTCACACCATCTCTCCCTCGGCGTTGGAGGAGGAAGTCCCAGGAGATGGCAGACTTGATTAAGTACATTCTAAAGTTCAAATTCAATTACGTCTTCTTCCTCAATATTGCTCGTGACGGGGGAAGGGACGGAGGGGAATAAATCGGTAAAAATGGAACAGGGAGAAGTAATGGATAAGGAAGAGGAGGAGAAATGGGAGGAATATTTATAACTCTTTAATTTTTCTGATTATTATTATTATTATTATTATTATTATTATTACTTTCCAAGCTACAACCCTAGTTGGAAAAGCCGTACGCAATAAGCCAAAGGGGCTCCAAAAGGGAAAATAGCCCAGTGAGGAAAAGAAACAAGGAAAATTAAATATTTTTAAGAATGATTTTTTAAACTTATTAAAACTCAAGGAATTATTTTTTTGAATATATCTAACAAGTTTTTTCCTTTGATATAGGACCTATTTCAAGCTTCTAGAAGAGGTTATCAGTTTTAGAAACCACTCGGGAATAAACTGGAGCTTCAGAGGTAATGAGTGAAATGATTTAAAGGCTTTGTTTTAATTACCTGAACAAGAGCATTTATACAGGGTGTCCCAAAATAATGTGTACACTTTGGATTGTTACAACTCGTTTATTATATTGATATTATCGTGGAAAACAGATTCACAGAAGAGAAACAATGCACAGTGAAAAAATAAGGATAAATGGGGCAATTTGAGAATGTTAAAAAAAAGGAATCTGTTTTCCACGTATTTCAATAAATTGAACCAGTTGTAACAATCCAAACAGTGTATACATTGTTTTGGGACACCCTGTGTATGTATTTATGAGTACCGGCAACTAAGTCTGGAACGTTCGTATAAAAATGTCTTTAAACTTAAGACTTACAAAAACAAATTCTCACATTCGTCTTTATAGTCTGTTTATGCACACCTATAAAAGCAAGTAAAAGGCATAACATTCTCTCTCTCTCTCTCTCTCTCTCTCTCTCTCTCTCTCTCTACACAAACATACACACAAAAACACCAAAAAACAAATCAAAGGCAGCTGTTTCCAGTTCACTGCAGGACAAAGGCCTCAGACATGTCCTTATTCATGTCTGGGGTTGGACAGTTTTCAACATCACGCAGTCACTTTTGGTTTGTTGTTGATGATGATGATGATGATGATGGTAATATATATATATACATATATATATATATATATATATGTATATATATATATATACATATATATATACATATATATATATATATATATGCGTGTGTGTGTATGTGTGTTTGTGGACATATAAGCACATATAAGTGCATTTCATATACATATATACATTATATACAGTATATATATATATATATATACATTATATACAGTAATATATATATATATATATACACAAAACATATACTTATATATATTATATATATATGCATATGTATATATATAGATATATATATACATATGTATATATATACATATATATATATATATATATATATACACACATATAGACAAAATGCCATACACCCGAAATATGAGCTGCTAAAACGTACTGACTGAATACGAGTTAACAAGACATAACGAGCCTTAGCAAACACTAGTATTTATCCAGGCCAGGAATCTGAAATGTCAACTGAATCAGACCAGATATTGTAAACATAACATTTAACCTCGCTAGTTTTGATGCTTATCTCAAATGGGAATAATTAAAAATTTCCTTGGAGCTTAAAATGGATTAACATATAATCAGTGATAGGTTTGATGAATATTTGTATACTTTAAACGGAGAATGAATAGATGTTAAAATGGATATGTGTATATGTATATGTATATGTATATATATATATATATATATGTATATATATATATATATATATAAATATGAATATATATATATATATATATATATACATATATATATATAATGTGTGCCTATATATATATATATATATATACAGAAATATAATAAATGAAAATTCTATAACATTTTTTCAGCAAATCAGTGTTATTAATTACCATCAACAACTACGCAAATGATTTTTTAAATTAATTATAATTAACTGTAATCTTTCGTCGTTGTCTCCACACTTGTAAATGCACTGTTAAAAATTTTCCGTAAAAATAAGTAAAAAATCTTGGAATAAAAAAAAAAACACAGATATATTGACGGTAAGGAGTTAAGTTACTATCACCAACCCGTAAAAAGATAATAACAAAGTAGGGTAAAAAATCCGGTCGCCTATATTTTACTGAAATACGGCTGAGAACTATATTCTTACTGTGAATTTCCGATTAAAATTAATGATTTTTTAAGTGTGGTAACCTAGCAAAGAAGACTTTATTTAAGAGGATAGGAAGAAATCAGACACTAACAGATTATCTGAGTAAACCCTTAAGCTTTAGTAACTATCACCAGCCATGTCATTAGAGGAATACATTCCTTTCAATTTGCCTGTTTATATATATATAATATATATATATACACAGTATATATATATATATATATACAGTAATCTATATATATATATATAATATAGTATATATATATATATACAGTATATAATATATATATATATATATATATATATATATATGTATATATCTATAATATATATATACAGTATATCTATATATATATATATAATATATATATATATATATATATACATACAGTATATCTATATATATATATAATATATATATATATATATATATAAATGTGTGTCTATTAATAACTTGACTCGTTTTCAAGTTATCTTACGTGAAACACACCACGTAGTAGGTGGGCCAGGGCAACAGATACCCGTTGAGATACTACCGCTGGAGAGTTATGGGGACAGTACATTGGATCCTTCTCTCTGGTTACGGTTCACTTTCCCTTTGTCTACACATGCTCCGAATAGTCTAGCCTATTCTTTACAGATTCTCCTCAATCCTCATGCACCTGATAACACTATGATTATCAAACAATTCTTCTTCACTCAAGGGGTTAACTACTGGGCTGTAGTTCTTCAGTGGCCCACTTTCCTAGTAAGGGTAAAAAGACCTTTCAGAAATAGTAAGCATCTCTTTAGGAGGAAGACACTCCATAATCTAACCATTGTTCTCAAATCTTTGGTAGTGCCATAGCCTCTGTACCATGGTCTTTCACTATCTTGTGTTAGAGTTCTCTTGCTTGAGGGTACATTGAGGAACATTATTCTGTTTATTTCTCTTCCTCTTTTTTTCCTAGTTTTTATAGATGATGTAAGAAATATTTATTTTAATGCTGTCACTGTTCTTAGAATATTTCATTTTTTCTTGTTTCCTTTCCGCACTGGGCTATTTTCCCTGTTGAGTCCCCTAGGCAATTAGCATACTGCTTTTCGAACTAAGGTTGTGACTTTGCAAGTAATAATAATAATAATAATAATAATAATAATAATAATAATAATAATAATAATAATAATATCAAATTTCCCTCGTTGACAGATTATAATTGATCAATTTTGGGGGAAAGAGAAAATGGGCCACAGCCTATTTCAAAAATTTGATTTAGATTCTAAAGATGAAAATAAATATCATAGTGAGCTACTATTAAAGTGGCCTTAATTTTCACATTTTTCAATT
>NC_090728.1:194317929-194320429 GCF_036898095.1 Palaemon carinicauda | reverse complement strand
CTCCCGGCCTAAATGTCATAGCCCTCAGCCGTCAATAGCAATTTTGGTGCTTTTGTGAAGCTACTACAGGCATAACAATTCCGTGAAGCAGATTTGCAGAAAAAAATTTAAGTGGTCTCAGTTTTATACAGAATTTCAAGCCGGACTAGTAATTCTCATGAACATAAATAAAAGGTTTCTTCCCTTAAATGATGAACCAAAATAACCTGGGAAATCAAAAGTAGGAACAGAATGACAATGCTTGGAATTAGAAAGAATGAAAACAATCTGAAGTATAAGAATTTCTAAAATAATAAACATGAAACACAGTTGCCACCCAAAGGATCACTGTCCCAACAAATAGTGTTAACACGAAAATAGTTATTATTATTATTATTATTATTATTATTATTATTATTATTATCCAAGCTAAAACCTTAGTTGGAAAAGCAAGATGCTAGAAGCCCAAGGGCTCCAATAGGAAAAAAATAGCCCAGTGAGGAAAGGAAATAAGGAAACAGATTAATGATGAGAACAAATTAACAATAAATCATTCTAAAAACAGTAACAACGTCAAAACAGATATGTCATATATAAACTATAAAAAGATTTATGTCAGCCTGTTCAACATAAAAACATTTGCTGCAACTTTGAACTTTTGAAGTTCTACTGATTCCACTACCGGATTAGGAAGATCATTCCACAACTTGGTCACAGCTAGAATAAAACTTGTAGAATACTGTGTAGTACTGAGTCTCATGATAGAGAACGCCTGGCTATTAGAATCAACTGCCTGCCTAGTAGGCAGTTAATTATTCGAACCTAGATATACGTCTACTTTAGGTTCTAGAGCCTTTATATATGCGGCCCCGAGACTATACAATAAGCTCCCACGAAACATCCAAAATAGTGAAGATATTAAGGCTTTCAAGAGGAAACTGAAGACTATTGTTCTCAAAGTGTTTCGATCGTGTGGATCTGACAATAAACGAGCAATATACGGTGTTAAATGTTGAATGCTTTTGAACGAACAAGATAAAATAGCTGTGGATGTTTTGTAGAGAGTAGGGTTCCACTGCTGTATAGGACCAGAAAAACAACCCTTAAAGTAAAGTGAATACCACTACTAGAAGAGAGAGGGTAGGGAGCCACCTAGCGGCAGAATCAGAAAGTGGAAATGTAAACAAAAGATCCAAAATGGCGGAGAAAACTCTTCGACGAAAATCTGAAGTGACTTGATCACATAAAATATTGAAAGAATTGAGAAGTTCGATTAACGACCTTATTTCGAAGATAATATATATATATATATATATATATATATATACACACACACACAATGGTAACTAAAAATTCACAACTCTACCTGACAGCAGCGTACAAGAAAGACAAGAAGGCTTCATAAGCTTACCTGAAATGAGAAAAAATAAAAGTTGTTAGTTATACCAATATCAACAATAATAATAATAATAATAATAATAATAATAGTAATAATAATAACTAGCATTATCAGAGCTCTATGAAATGTATAAGTTTCAGAACGTAAAGAAATAAATTATAAAAATTGACTTTCCTAAAATAATAAAAATAAAAAAAAAATAAATAAATAAATAAGACATCTCATTCGTTTAAAACATTTTACTATTATTTCAATTATACAGGAAAATACGCCATTGGGAAAAAACCATTCAACATTATATGAGACCAAAAAAAAAAAAATAAAAATAAAAATAAATAAAAAAACGGAACCAAAATAATATCAATCAATTAAATCTTAACTTAAACTTATATGGAGATGAATGGCGCATCGCTTGTTAACGGGGCTCAACTTCCTGTTGATGAGCCTCTGTGTAGCCCTTGAAGGGAACTAACAAAAGAAGCCTGCTGTTTATCCAGAATTTATTACCTCGGCCAACGAAGTTGGGAGGAGGTTATGTTTTCACCCCTGTTTGTCTTTTTGATTGTTTGTGAACAACTTCCTGGTCACAATTTTACCCATAGAGTAGTGAAACTTTCATGGCTTAATTGTTATGCTAAGACGTGGAAGTGATTCAATTTTCTAATTCCTAGGTCAAAGGTCAAGGTCAAGGCTGAGCAAAAGGTCGACCGAATGAACCCTAACCATAACCCCACAAACTTCAAATACCCCTACGGTCTAAATTGGTTCTGGGAAAGGCAAGCTGGTTTCAGAGCGCTTTTCTAGTTAGTTATGTTTAAGCCTTTGAAGTGACTAATAAAGACGTTCATTTGTGATGCTTTTCTTTGGAGCCATCCACCTCTGATAGGGGAAAAGCCTCCATGTTAGATATCGATTAGCTAAAAGATGAATAGAGTAGTGACACATGTGATGTTTTTCTCTGGAGCCATCCACCCCTGCTAGGGGAAAAGCCTCCATGTTAAATATCTTTTAGCTAAAAGATGAATAGAGTAGTGACTCATATGATGTTTTTCTTTGGAGCCATCCCCCCTTTGTTAGGTGAAACGCCTACATGTTAAATATCTATCTATTAGCTAAAGGATG
>NC_090728.1:194310429-194312929 GCF_036898095.1 Palaemon carinicauda | reverse complement strand
TTCCCCCCCCCCCCCGGGACCTTCCTCCACTTACCTGTCCCCCCAAACAAGCCCCCCCCCCTTTCCTCCTCCCTCTTTCCACCATATTCCTCACAACACCTGGAGTGATCTCTTGGCTCTAATTGAAAGATTAGAAATTCACTATATTCTGGGCTCCCCTTTGATTTTCAAAAATAGAGCAGCTTATAAGGACTCTCTCTCTCTCTCTCTCTCACACACACACACACACACACGATACGTTAATGAGAGAGAGAGAGAGAGAGAGAGAGAGAGAGAGAGAGAGAGATTGATTGATTTGATGCCAAAAAACCTCAAATCAATCAATCAAGCAATCTCTCTCTCTCTCTCTCTCTCTCTCTCTCTCTCTCTCTCCTTCGTACAAAGGTAGAGCACAAATTGCATAATTAGAAATTCACTATATTCTGGGCGCCTCTCTCATTTTCAAAAATAGGTCAGCTTATAAGGACTCTGACTCTCTCTCTCTCTCTCTCTCTCTCTCTCTCTCTCTCTCTGATTAACGTATTGTGTTTACGTACAAAAGGTCATGCATTTTTTTAAAATACTTATTATGTTCCTTTTCCAAGGCTCGAGCAAAGGAGATTAAGAAAACGCTAATTACATCAAGGTAAAGACTTTGGTCCATTTTTAAGAAAGTAAACACGAAGGGTCTATTTTTATAAGACCTCCCCCTTAACCCCCTTTTGAAAAGATATGCAACGTCTAAATTGACAAGACTTGCCTTCGGGTCTTATTTCCAAAGATGAGCTTTTCATCTTTTTTTTTTTTTTTTGTAAAAGGTTACTTAGCCAAGTTTTGCTTGCTTTCCATGTGTACCCGGGTACACTCCTATACCCCGCTTGGGTATATCCAACCTTCTATTGAATCTACATCCTGAAGAGCTAGTGTATTGTGATAAAAAAATTTCCATAATGTTCTTCAAAAAAGATATTATAATTTTTCTCATATGAACTTTACAATTCAGTAGTGACTTAATTTTTGGCTACACAAATTTGTATCTTTTTTTTTATATCAATTTTAGTGCTCAAATATTTCTCCATATACAATGAAACTTATACTCTTCAAAAAAATTGTGATAAAAAAAAATTTCCATAATGTTCTTAGAAAAAGAAACCATAATGTTCTTAGAAAAAGAAATTATAATTTTTCTCATATGAACTTTACAATTCAGTGGTGACTTAATTTTTGTCTACAAAAATATGTATCTTTTATTATATTAATTTTGGTGCTCAAATATTTTTCCATATACAATGAAACTTATACTCTTCAAAAAAATTGTGATAAAAAAAAAATTTCCATAATGTCCTTCAAAAAAGAAATTATAATTTTTCGCATATGAATTTTACAATTCAGTAGCGACTTAATTTTTGGCTACGAAAATATGTAACTTTTTTTTCTTTTACATTAATTTCAGTGCTCGAATATTTCTCCATATACAATGAAACTTAAACTTTTAAAAAAAAATTTAAATATTGTTTTCAGAAAATAAGTACTTGAACAACATATGTCTTTAAGTGGTGTTTACATTTTCATATGGTTCTCCAAGCTCTTGATTAAATACAAGTCTCATAATTCAAACTAAAATAAATATCAATCTATCTATCTATCTATGTGCCATGTCCTCGACATGGGCTGTCAATTGCCTCCACCTAGTCCTGTCTCTAGCATTCTGTATACCTGTTTCTAGATCTGTATACATTGTCCATGTGTTACATTCTCATTAACATATTCCAATAAGGATATAAAATTATCTACGAATTTTAAGATATTTCCCCTATTTTCCTTTAAAGGCCGTTCATGAATAGCAGAGGTAAGGGACAGTGACATTGCCCTATCGAGCAAGACAATGCCCTAAAGACTGACCCTATATACATATGATCAGCGCCCAAACCCCCTCTCCACCGGAGATAGAACCAAGGATTGCCAAGCAACGGCTGCTGATGACTCGCAAGGATGGTGAGGTTGCAGTGACCAAAGAAAGTAACGAGTTTCAGCAGGAGTCGAACCCCAGTCTAGCGTTCACCAGTCAGGGACGTAGGTGAAATGGCATATTTTCAATTAATATCCTTTCCATGGAATATTCTTAAAACATATGGGTAACATGAAGATCTGAGATTTCTGAACTCCCCAAAAGGTTAATGGAGTCATCCATGGCCTGAGATCTATCTGTGGTGGAAATTTAGTCAAAATTCCTCGAGTAGTTTTGACGTTATCTTTAAAATGGCGAAAAATGAAAATCCGAATCTAGTATCTGGATTCGGATCATCTCCAAAATTTAATGGGGTCGTCCATGACCAGAGATCTATCTGTGGTGGATATTTCGTCAAAATCCATCAACTTGTTTTGACGTTATCTTCAAAATAGTGAAAAATGAAAATCAGTATCTAAAATCTGGATTCGGATCATCTCCAAAATTTAATGGGGTCATCCATGACCTAAGATCTATCTGTGGTAGAAATTTCGTCAAAATCCCTCGAGTAGT
>NC_090728.1:194282074-194302429 GCF_036898095.1 Palaemon carinicauda | reverse complement strand
CCCCCGATTCGTATGCGTGCCTGGCGCCAGTCCTGGCGCCATCTGTATTCCTTGTAGCGTACACGAGGTGCTACAGATACTGTATGTAGGGAGGGGTCCTACAGCCCTTTCTTAGAAAGGCAAGGGCGGGTCCATCAGGACGACATGGCTATCTCACCCAAAAATAGATTTTTCGCTTCGCTCAAAATCCGTATTTTGGGCTCAAGCCATGTCGTCCTGATGGAAGTGTACCAGAGCATTACTGTATCTGTGGATTCTCAGAACGTGCCGTACTCCCCGGAGATATTTATTCCCGGTCGACTAGACCTAGAGACCTAAGATGTTACCGTTATACATCTTTTCAACTAACTATAAACTATGTTAGAGCTTCCTGCCCCCTACAGGGAAGAGTCCTACTAGACTCTGGAAAGTCTCGAAGAGTACATATATCTATGTATGAATACCAGGCAAGCTAATATAGTGGTCTCGCCCTATATTAAGTAAAGCATAGTTTGTAAAGGACCACTGCGTCAATATGAAATATCGACCAGTTTTCCGCACAATACTTGTATTGGCCAAAGGTTTTATATCCGCATAGGAGGAAAACCAATGCAACATAGCTTGCATAAAGGAACAATTCTATTAGAATTATCCCAGATAAGGTACATAGAATGAATGCTCAATTATACCAATAAATTGACACAGGTGAAGGAGACGCAAGGTTCTCAAGAACAAGCTTATTGACAGACAATAAACAGACAGGTTAACCACAATTATACATATATATATAAGAAGAGGATAACCCAAAACTTTAAGCATAAGTATGATAGTAAACAGGGCTTGTTTGTCTGAAAGAAAAACATTAGATGCCACTTTTAAGATACCGAGGTATCAAAGTCATAAAAGCCTGTATTACAAATCAATGACATTAGCGTTAGAAACGCTCGGCACACATGTCTGCACTTATGCTAGGTTCACCTTCGGAAATGGAACAGTCTGGATGGGCAACACAGTGCCCTCACTTAGTTTGTAGTACAGTATGTAACTACACACTCACCCTGGAATTAATCGTCCCAATTAAGACCACTGTTCCTCGCAGAGTTAAACAGTAGGGGTTAACACCGCGACCCACTGCTACCACAGATCTCTTTTAGTTCCTCTACTTGCTTCGCATAGTGGCGAAAGAACACTCTGGAAGACTTCCAGCCAGTGTATGAACGGAGATGTTCAAAATCCATGCAATTAAAGAAATTTAAGAATGAGGCAACTTTCCTCGGATCGTGACCTGCGGGTGTATTGTCAGGATCCGCTCTGCGAATAAAATATGTGATTTTTGCTCTGAGTTGATTCAGAGATAAATTTGAGCCTGATGTTTCTCCCCTGAATAGCTGACCACCCTTGAAGTCTGAAGTTCTATGAAGATAGACCTTTAGGCATTCTACTGGACATAGAGATGCATCTTCTTTCAGAGGGGCAGATTCTCCAGGGACCCCACCTGTTGGTGGGTAACTCATTCTTGGCGAGAAACGTAGGATCCGGAAACAGGTTCAGTTCTTCCCCATCCAGGAACTGAACACGACCTGCCTCTCTCGAGAGGCTACAATTTCACTAACCCTGGCCCCGGACGCGAGTGCAAATTAGGAAAATAACTTTTTGTGTCAAATCCTTTAACGGCACATTCTTCATTGCTCAACAGAGAAGCGAAATGAAGAACTTGTCTAAAGACCATGAAATGGCTTTGGAGGTGCTGAAGGTCTGAGCCTAGCACAGGCTTTCGGGACTTTATTAAAGATCTCGTTACCTAGGTCGACCTGGAAGGCATATAGAATGGGTCTTGTCAAAGCAGACTTACACGCTGAAATCGTGTTCGCTGCCAACCCTTGACCATGGAGGTGGGGAGAAAAGATAAGCAGAAGTCTGTCAAGATCTCCTGCGGAATCTTCGCCTTGACAAAAGGCCCACCCATTTTCTCCAAGATGACTCATATTGCCTTCTAGTAGATTTGCATTTATATTCCTCAATGAAGTCTATACTGGCTTTCGAAATCCCGAAACGCTTTCTCACCGCTAGGGAGAGAAAATCATGAACTGCAGGGTCCGGGTTTTCTGTAATGAAGCGCAGACAGTTGACTTCTGGACTCGCTGGGTCAGAACTGGATCTGGTAGTGGTACAAACTTCAGCTACAGTTCCAATGCAGGAGGAACCACACGCTGTTCGGCCACTTGTGGGCCACTATTGCCGCTACCCTTTGAAGGATCTCAGTTTGTTGAGGACCCTCAACAGAAGGTTGTGAGGAGGGAACAGATAAATCTTGGACCATCTGTTCCAGTCGAGGGACATCGCGTCCACTGCTTCCGCTAAGGGGTCCTCGTACGGGGCACGTACAGGGCAACTTCTTGTTGTCTTTCGTCGCAAAGAGGTCTATCTGCAGTTCTGGGACTGATTCAGAATGAAGGAGAATGATCCTGCGTCTAAGGACCATTCCGACTCTATCGGTGTGAACCTGGATAGAGCGTCCGCTGTCACATTGCGGACTCCTTGAAGGGTGAACTGCCGACAGGTACCACTTCTTCTTTTCCGCCAATCGGAAGACGGCCAACATCACCTGGTTGAGAGGTGGTGACCTCGATCCTTGTCGATTCAAGTATCTTACAACTACCTCGCTGTCTATTACCACTTTATGTGGAACGAATGACGCGGGGAGACTTTCTTTAAGGTAAGGAGCACTGCCCTAGCTTCTAGAAAGTTTTATGAGAAAGGTCTTGAATAGCCTGGACCAAGTCCCCTGGACTTTTTTCCGATGAGAGTGACCTCCCCATCCCTCCTTTGAGGCGTCTGAGTGAATCGTCACCGACGGGGGAGGTGGCTGAAGAAGAACCTGACTTCTTTAGATGTCTGGCTTGGGACCAAGGCCTGAGAAGAGTACTTAGCCGAAGCGGCTGGTCTTCTCAGATCTCTTCACGCGTTTGATGCATAACTTCTCCAAACTCCGATTGCATCCTTTAGCTGTGCTCTTAGCACTGGGTCTGTCACCGAAGCAAACTGGAGAGAGCGCAGTACTCTCTCCTGCTCGTGTCTTGATATCCTTTCGGAATCTTGAAGTCTCTTGACAGAACCCGCTATCTCCTTCCTTTTCTTCGCTGGGGTGGAGAAACGGTGTGACAAAAGGTCCCAGTGGATCTTAGCCACTGGAACTTTTGAGATGGAGAAAGTCGAGACTTTTTCTGTTGATCTTGAAGCCTAGGTACTCTAGGAACTGGATCACTGACTGGAAGCTTGCAAGCATTCTGTCTCGGATGCTGCCCACACCAACCAGTCGTCCAGGTAGGCTACTACCTGAATTCCCTTTAGGCGAAATTGTTTGAGAGCTACGCTCGCAAGCTTCGTAAAAATCCTTGGGGCTATGTTTAGCCCGAATGGCATGGCTCCGAAGGCGTATAGTCTTCGCTGTAGCCTGAACCCTAGGTAGGGGGAGAGTCGATGGCTAATTGGAATGTGCCAGTAGGCATCTGACAAGTCTATAGAGACGGAATATGCCCTCTTGGGCAGTAAGGTCCTTATGTGTTGCAGTGTTAGCATTTTGAATTTGCAATTCACTATGAACTTGTTAAGTGGCGACAAGTCCAGAATGACTCTGAGCTTTTCCGAGTCTTTCTTGGGAACACAAAACAGCCTCCCTTAGAAATTGATGGGCTTCACCCTTTTTCTCCAACCGTTCTTGAACGTACTCCTCCATAACGGGGGTGGAGTGTTGGAAAAAACCGAAGGTACGGGGGTGGAGTGCTGTACCAGCTCCCGCCCAATCCATTCTTGAGTAGGCTGTGGGCCCAGGGATCGAAGGTCCACCGATCCCGAAATTTCAGAAGTCTCCCTCCTACCGGTATCACCTCACTTGGACTGCCGTCCTGAGGTCTTGCCTTCCTGACCACGACCACCCCTGAATCCCCTTCCCCTTGAGGGGCGTCTAGACGAGCCTCTGGCTGCTCCTCTAGGCTTTGCTCGGAAGGAAGTAGACTGCCCTTCGAACGCTGGGGTGAATGCCGTGGACTGTGTCGGCACGGCCTGGGGTACCCACTGAAAGGTGGTCGGGGTTTGTGCCACGATCTGGGGCACTGGGGGCAATGGCAATTGCAGTTGCTGTTGCTGTCTAAGAGGCTTGGCTGGCCGAGACGGTAGCCTAGTCCTCATAGTCTTCCTCTTTGGTTGAGGACCCTCATCCGGGGAAGACTTTCTTTTGATAGCCAGGTCCCACTTCTGGAGAAGGTTTCTATTCTCCAAGGTGGCTTTATCAAAAACTTCTTTGACCAAGTCGGTAGGGAAAAAGGTCTTTTCCCCAAATGTTGGAGGAGATTAGTTTCTTTAGCTCGTGCCTCACTGTAGCCGAGGTAAACACGAACTCCCTACAAGCTCTCCTTGCCTTGACGAAGCCATAAAGGTCCTTCGTCACTGTGGCCAGATGAGGCTTGGCCACTACCATGAACATTTCATGGACCTTGGGGTCACTTGCCATCGTCTCGAGAGTAGTCTGAAGAGACATTGAGGCAGTCAGTCTTTCTTTTGTATCGAGCTCACTTCGCAAAAGAAAGTCAGACAGCTTAGGGGGGTCCTTGCCGAACTGACGTCCGGCAATATCAGCCTCCAACTTTCCACTTAGAACGTAAGATGGACGTCCTTCCAATCTTTGTGGTCCATAGGCAGGGCCAGCGACAAGGGTTTACACTCCTCTAGGGAGGGGCAAGACTTGCCTGCCTCGATTGCTTTTAGTACAGCCAGAAACCCTTTCTGTAAAAAGGGGGAAGGCTCTAGTAGGCGAGGACACAAAGGAAGGGAGCTTCCTATTCAATGCAGCTACCTTTGAGTTAGAGAAGCCCCTCTCTTTCATCGAAGATGAAAGTAGAGCTTGAGCCTTAGCATGGTCATCACTATGACCTCCTTCGGCTCTGCCTCCTCCTTTGAAGCTGGTTCCTTCCTCAGCCGGACATAACAGTCCGGATATGGTGCCTTGCTGGGCCAGAATTCCACCCTCCAGGGGAACTGAGCCCAGCATATCCGAGATGACGATCTTTCCAGTCGTCATCGACATGTGCTCAGCATACCTCCATGGGTTAGCATCCGAGCACAAAGGAAGGTCTTTCACATTGAGCTTTTCTGGGGCCCATGTGATTCTGCAAGGCACTGCATTCGCAGTTCCATTGCAGCCGCCTTCTCCTGATTCTCCTTCTGCATTTGTTGGATCATTCCAACAATAGAAGAGAGGGCCTGTCCCAGCTCTACTGGGAGACCGGCCGATGTAGAGGGACTTGAACTTCATCCTGGGCTTCTGCAAGGAGGTCTTCCTCCTGACACCCGTCCACATCAGATATCCTGTCATTTAGCTGGATGTCTTGCATCGCAACCGCGACTTCAGCATCCACCTGGATCTGAACTTAGGGGATCTCCTCTTGAGGCTGGGGAATCACTGCCTCAGCTGATGCCTTAGGGAAAAGATACGCCCTCATCTTCTCACTTGGAAGATAAGGGCCAGAAGTGTACTTTTGGAAGCCCCTTACCCAGGTACGAAGCTTCTTCCTAGCTATTTAAATGTCTCATTAATCAGGTTAGTGCACACAGTACATACCTGAGGGTCCCAATACCGGAGATCATCCTTGGAGACAGCGTATGCTGCGTGTCTCCTACAAAACTCATGTCCGCAGAGGTTCTTGCTGCTGACATTGCAGAAAGCACTTCCCCACTTCGGAGTGTCCTTCTGTAAAGAGAAGAAATTTCCATGAGTATCAAGTGAACTATGTATCACTGGATATGCATAGTATAGCATAACAATTCATAAATGAAAGACACACACTTGTGTTTCCCTCACAACCCATTGTTGCAGCCTTCCAGATAATAAAATAAAAAATGGTTTATCTCTACTAGAGTAACCAATGCAAGGTTTCCATAGGAAACAGGTGGAGCTCACACCTAGGCAATGATTTTAAAAAAATCCTGGATAATAGACGGGGAAGAACTCTGCTTCCTGTCTGAGGGCAACAGCAAAGGGCTGTGTAAGAAAACACAATAGTGTTAGAAGATACAGTGCTGTACCTAAACTTTTACTATAGTTTTCTTCTTACTGTATATGCTATACAGAAGAATACTAGTACAGTATAGGAGGATGTGTGCCGGCCTGCCTTTGCCGGCCGGCACACACCACAATTAGCTTTAAAGTATACTACTTAACAGCTATAGGGCGGCAGCCCTCTGGTTCAAATGCCTGTGCCGGCGGCAGCAGCTGCCGGCCAGCAACAGCCAGTGTTGGCCGGCAATGATTGCCGGCCAGCAACTACACAAGGTAGTACCCAGCTGCCGGCCACACTCTTGGTGACCGGCAGACAAGGACTGACATAAGCCGGCCGGCAAAGGTACAAGACCGATGCCAGCCGGCAGCAAAAGAACCAGAAGACTACCCCTGCCCGGCTGCCGGCCTCATAGGCCGGCAGCCGGCCTCATAGGCCGGCTGCCGGGACAGGTACAGCACTAGAAGAAAATAGAATGGATGCCGGGATAAGAGTGTACACAACCCCCCCAGCCCGGCAACCGAAAGAGTGCATATAAGGAAGGGGAGAAACTTAATTCAGGCTTCCTTGACCAATGCCGTCCGGCTCTGCCGGCAGGCATGGATGAGGGACCAAGAGAGGTCCGGGCAGCACTCGAAAACATAAGACCCTTGCCGTCCAGCGTCTCTGCCGGCCGGCAATGGGCTTAGTCAATCCAAATCCCAACCTATACTAGGTCCAGAAGTAGAATGACATATGGTACAGTAATACCCCTGCCGGCCAGCTCTGCCGGCCGGCAAGGTACAGTACAGTAATGGCTAGGCCATTACGGAGATAGAGGGGGAAGGGACAAGAGGGTCCTGCCAACCTTGCTTTAGTGACAGATCACCCGTAGCCAAGAACTCTGTCTTAGCCTAAGGGAGATCTAAGGGAAAGGGCCAGCGCAGTAGTATAATACCTGCCAGCTTCCAGAGCACCAAAGCAAGGAAGGCGTTGCAACTCCCAAGGGAAGATTTATCCTCCCCGAGAACAGCAACAGGACTTAGTCTGGTCGATCACACAAGAAGGAATCATAACTACAGAAACCTTCGACAGTGACCTAAGGGAGCTCAGCTCCCTTTGTAAGTGTTAGGTCAGCGAGGGAGACTCTGCCCCAAGCCAAACAACACGGACTCAGACTAAAAACTCTGTAGTTCTGACCCTCTTTGAACCAGACTCTGCTGGAACAGGAAGGTACAGTAACACCCTAGTATAGTTTTATCAAAAATAAATTCGGAAAAAACCACTTAGGGATAAGCCCAAGGCTTAAACAGAGGGAAAGGGATTGCATACCTTCTCCGAAGAAAAGAAAGCAACCGGGGAGTATGATAAAGTATACTAAGGCTCCATAAGCAATTAGCCTAGGCACCAAGAGAATCGATTACCTAATTCACCGAAACTCTCACGTATACAATCTTGGAAATATTCCACACAGTCTAACATGTATAAAATATAGCCTAAAGCTTCAATAAAATTTTAATTACACTCGGAAAAACCATAATCATGCATTAAGTACTAGGACCAAACGACTAGGCTACATGGCCTAGCGTAGGCCAGAATGGCGAATACTTCGCCAAATAATACTAAGCACGAAAGGAAATCCTATGTAAAGCTAAATAGCTAAATTTTATTAAGCAAAACAACCAGGAATGTCACTCTGACTAACTAATTTATACCTAGCGAGTGACAGTGTCCAGGACACCTCTGGTAGGCTACGGCTCTTGTATCAAAGATTAATCCTATTAATCACTCAAAATTTTACCAAGAGCCTACATTTATACATAACAGACACTATACTCAACTTATCCGAGGTCAACGAAGACGAAGAAGCCATGAAAAGCTGAATAAATCCAAGATTTGCGAGAAAAACAGGAAAAAACACCGAGTTGTTAAGCTACGCAAAAAGGAATACAGATGGCGCCAGGATTGGCGCCAGGCACGCATACGAATCGGGGGATAGGGAAGCCTTGGGAGCGGCTCCCCTTTTTCTTTCCCGAATTCGTATCTCGTCAATCTCCCTCCTACGAGACGAATCTCTGTTCAGGTCGTAGATTGCCATGTGACGTGTCTAGAATACGTCCTCTGATATGTCGCGATATCCCTTTCACGAGGGATACTCGCTCCAGGAGTTAGAATTCTGGTACCTTAAGGTAAATTCTCTGGGAATATCGCCGTAGTTGTAATATACCCTAGGAAGCTACCCTATAGGAACTTCCATCAGGACGACATGGCTTGAGCCCAAAAATATATATATAGATATATCTATCTATCTATCTATGTTTAAATATATATATATGTATATATATATATATATATATGTGTGTGTGTGTGTGTGTGTGTGCGTGTGTATATATATATATATATATATATATATATACATATATATATATATATATATATATACATTATATATATAGGTGTTCGCGTTTGTGTAGGTGTATATGTATCCTTGTACATATATTCATTTATATATTGTGTGTATATATGTATACCTGTACATATATATATTTATATATTAACGTATCTAGATGTGTATGGTACACACAAACTCACACATGTAGATAGATCTCTCTCTCTCTCTCTCTCTCTCTCTCTCTCTCTCTCTCTCTCCTAATGGGAAAAGGATAAATTAGGTAATGAATGTTAAATTCATTAAGTATTTTCTCTTAACCAGGATATCACGATCCTGCCCCTCTTATTATTTCCTGGGTCGCAATAGGAGACATGGATTCTCTCTCTCTCTCTCTCTCTCTCTCTCTCTCTCTCTCTCTCTCTCTCTCTCTCTCTCTCTCTCTCTCACACACACACACAGGTATTTCCAATCTGTTTTCCCGTTTTCAACTCTTGTTAACCAACTTCCTATTATTTTTTTCTGTTTACTAACATGCTCTCTCTCTCTCTCTCTCTCTCTCTCTCTCTCTCTCTCTCTCTCAGTGAAGTGATTGCATTTTTATGGAGGGACCCAAATTGAATCCAATCCACAAAATATCGGGTTTCATCTTCACAAAGTGATCTTTAATTTCTCTGGATTTTTCCCTTCAAAATATTGATAAAAGAATCCTTATGATAAAGATTCCTCGGAGACGTCTGGAATCTGAAGTGATTATCAAACCATTGTTCTCTAGTCTTGGTTAGTGCCATAGCCTCTGTACCACGGTCTTCCACTGTCTTGGGTTGGAGTTCTCTTGCTTGAAGATACACCGGGCACGCTATTCTATCTGATTTCTCTTCCTCTTGTTTTGTTAAAGTTTTTATAGTTTATATAGGAAATATTTATTTTCATGTTGTTACTCTTCTTAAAATATTTTATTTTTCCTTGTTTCTTTTCCTCACTGGGTTATTTTTCCCTGTTGAAGCCCCTGGGCTTATAGCATTCTGCTTTTCCAACTAGGGTTGTAGCTTAGCATTTAATAATAATAATAATAATAATAATAATAGTAATATTAATAACAATAATAATAATAACAATAATAATGATAATAATAATAAAAATAATAATAATAATAATGTTGCATTTATTTGTAAAAAAAAAAAGTCACCGTAGATAAATTTGTTAAAAAGTCTATTATTATTATTATTATTATTATTATTATTATTATTATTATTATTGAAAGCTAGGCTATAACCCTAGTTGGAAAAGCAAGATGCTATAAGCCCAGGGGCTTCAACAGGGAAAAATAGCCCAGTGAGGAAATGAAACAAGGAAATAAATAAAAAAGAGGAGAATAAATAATGAAAATCAAGTATTTCAAGAACAGTAACAATATTCAATTAGATCCTTCACATAAAAAAAAAGAAAAAAAAACATGAGGAAGAGAAATAATATAGAACAACATGCCCTAGTGTACCCTCAAGCAAGAGAACTCTAATCCAAGACACTGGAAGGCCATGGTACAGAGGCTATGGCACTACCCAAGGCCAGAGATCAATGGTTTGATTTTGGAATGTCCTTCTAGAAGAGCTGCTTACCATAGCTGAAGTCTCTTCTACCCTTACCAAGAGGAAGTAGCCACTGAATAATTACATTGCAGGAGTTAACCACATAAGAGAAGAAGAATTGTTTGTTAATCTCAGTGTTGTCAGGTTTATGAAGGCAGAGGAGAATATGGTAAGAATAGGCCAGACTATCTGATTTCTATTCCTCTTATTTGATAAAGTTTTTATAGTTTATATAGGAGATATTTATTTTAATTTTGTTGCGCTTCTTCAAATATTTTATTTTTCTTCGTTTCCTTTCCTCACTGAGCTGTTTTCCCTGTTGGAGCCCCTGGTCTTATAGCATCCTGCTTTTCCAACTAGGGTTGTAGCTTAGCAAATAATAATAATAATAATAATAATAATAATAATAATAATAATAATGTTGCATTTATTTGTAAAAAGAAAAAAAAGTCACTGTAGATAAATTTGTTAAAAAGTCCCTAGGCTTATAGCATTCTGCTTCTCCAACCAGGGTTGTAGCTTAGGAAATAATAATAATAATAATAATAATAATAATAATAATAATGTTGCATTTATTTGTAAAAAGAAAAAAAAGTCACTGTAGATAAATTTGTTAAAAAGTCCCCAGGCTTATAGCATTCTGCTTCTCCAACCAGGGTTGTAGCTTAGCAAATAATAATAATAATAATAATAATAATAATAATAATAATAATAATAATGATAATAATGTGTTGGCAAAGAGAAAATAAGCCTTAACCAGTGAGAGGGATCGAATGTAGTACTGTCTGGCTTGTCAAAGAACCCAATAATTCTGGCAGTAGCCTCCTGGCTAGTACAGTGGTAACGTGTTTGCCTCGCAATCGCGTGGCAAGAGATCGATCCCCGCCCAGGGCCGTGAGTTTAAGCTGTTTACTGGGGAGGCTACTGCTGTGGTAGGGCACCACAGTGGGGGGTTGGGCTTGCCCGGCTGACGTTCTGGTGAGCATCTATTCTGATGGAACTGGAACTGAAACCAGACACCTTTAACCTTTAGACACCTTTAGTATCTCAACTGGGTAAATATCCATCAGGAATGCATAAACTGACTTAGTTTTAGAAGCCTGCTTTCGGCATTTGAATATCACAATTCCCAGAGTCTTCGGCACCTTTTCAATATTCTCTTCTCAAGTCTCAGGTTTATTGAAGACGATTGGATTTCCATTTCAGATGTTTGGAGAACTGGAGAATAACTATTTGTTTAGATATCAATTTCTCTTCCTGTTTCGTGATAAGTGTTTTTTTTTTTTTTTTTTTTTTTTTTTTTTTTTTTTTTTTTTTTTTTTTTTTTTTTTTGCTCCAATAATTAATTTAAGGTTAAATAATACGATATAATTAGTACTTATTTCTCTACTGGATTATTGGAAGTAGTCAACTAAAGAATGTTTATTTAATTTTACCAGAATCTTTAATATCAATTATTTTAGATTCTAGATTCTTTGCCCAATAAGGAGATTCTATCAACAGAAATATATTTTTTTTTCTATTGGAATTTTATTCTATAAAAGCTTTTTTTTTGAAATTGTTAACTAAAGAATGTTTTATTTTCTATTAAATAATCATTAATAACAATTAGTTAGTTTATAGTCTTGATGATTGTACTATACATTTGGCGTGTGTTCATTTTTGTATAAGTGATCATTGCTAATTTAGACTAGAATTTTTATTGTTTGGAAGTGCAATTAAAAGACCTATACTCAATTTTTTTTTTTTAATGAGGTGTATTTGCACTGACTCGCAGCGGTACCCTTTTAGCTCGGAAAAGTGTCCTGCCATCTGATTGGTTACAATTATCTTGTCCAACCAATCAGCGATCAGGAAACTTTTCCGAACTAAAAGGGCACCCCTGCCAGTCGGTGCAAATATGCCTCACAAAAAAGAATTGACTATAGCTGGAGACTATAGATAAAAAGCCTAGATTGAGACCTAGATCTAGGTAATTAATGTTGAAAGAACGAAGGATTGCCAATTGAGTATTGACTGTAAACAGTTAACTTTGATCTGATACGTGAGATCTCTTGCTTGAGGGTACACTTGGGCAATATTCTATCTTATTTCTCTTCCTCTTCTTTTATTAAAGTTTATATAGTTTATTCAGGAGATATTTTAATGTTACTGTTCTTAAAATATTTCATTTTTCCTTGTTTCCTTCCCTCACTGGGCTATTTTCCCTGTTGGAGCCCCGTGGGCAAATAGTATCCTGCTTTTCCAACTAGGGTTGCAGCCTAGCAAATAGTAATAACAATGATAATAATTAAGAACCCCGTGGGCTTGTACCACCCTGCTTTTCCAACTAGGGTTGTAGCTTAGCAAGTAGAAATAACAATGATAATAATTAAGAACCCCGTGGGCTTGTACCACCCTGCTTTTCCAACTAGGGTTGTAGCCTAGCAAATAGTAATAACAATGATAATAATTAAGAACCCCGTGGGCTTGTACCACCCTGCTTTTCCAACTAGGGTTGTAGCCTAGCAAATAGTAATAACAATGATAATAATTAAGAACCCCGTGGGCTTGTACCACCCTGCTTTTCCAACTAGGGTTGTAGCTTAGCAAGTAGAAATAACAATGATAATAATTAAGAACCCCGTGGGCTTGTACCACCCTGCTTTTCCAACTAGGGTTGTAGCCTAGCAAATAGTAATAACAATGATAATAATTAAGAACCCCGTGGGCTTGTACCACCCTGCTTTTCCAACTAGGGTTGTAGCCTAGCAAATAGTAATAACAATGATAATAATTAAGAACCCCGTGGGCTTGTACCACCCTGCTTTTCCAACTAGGGTTGTAGCCTAGCAAATAGTAATAACAATGATAATAATTAAGAACCCCGTGGGCTTGTACCACCCTGCTTTTCCAACTAGGGTTGTAGCCTAGCAAATAGTAATAACAATGATAATAATTAAGAACCCCGTGGGCTTGTACCACCCTGCTTTTCCAACTAGGGTTGTAGCTTAGCAAGTAGAAATAACAATGATAATAATTAAGAACCCCGTGGGCTTGTACCACCCTGCTTTTCCAACTAGGGTTGTAGCTTAGCAAGTAGAAATAACAATGATAATAATTAAGAACCCCGTGGGCTTGTACCCTCCTGCTTTTCCAACTAGGGTTGTAGCTTAGCAAATAGAAATAACAATGATAATAATTAAGAACCCCGTGGGCTTGTACCCTCCTGCTTTTCCAACTAGGGTTGTAGCTTAGCAAGTAGAAATAACAATGATAATAATTAAGAACCCCGTGGGCTTGTATCACCCTGCTTTTCCAACTAGGGTTGTAGCTTAGCAAGTAGAAATAACAATGATAATAATTAAGAACCCCGTGGGCTTGTACCCTCCTGCTTTTCCAACTAGGGTTGTAGCTTAGCAAATAGTAATAACAATGACAATAATTAAGAACCCCGTGGGCTTGTACCACCCTGCTTTTCCAACTAGGGTTGTAGCTTAGCAAGTAGAAATAACAATGATAATAATTAAGAACCCCGTGGGCTTGTACCCTCCTGCTTTTCCAACTAGGGTTGTAGCTTAGCAAATAGTAATAACAATGACAATAATTAAGAACCCCGTGGGCTTGTACCACCCTGCTTTTCCAACTAGGGTTGTAGCTTAGCAAGTAGAAATAACAATGATAATAATTAAGAACCCCGTGGGCTTGTACCCTCCTGCTTTTCCAACTAGGGTTGTAGCTTAGCAAATAGTAATAACAATGACAATAATTAAGAACCCCGTGGGCTTGTACCCTCCTGCTTTTCCAACAAGGGTTGTAGCTTAGCAAGTAGAAATAACAATGACAATAATTAAGAACCCCTTGGGCTTGTATCACCCTGCTTTTCCAACTAGGGTTGTAGCTTAGCAAGTAGAAATAACAATGATAATAATTAAGAACCCCGTGGGCTTGTACCACCCTGCTTTTCCAACTAGGGTTGTAGCTTAGCAAGTAGAAATAACAATGATAATAATTAAGAACCCCGTGGGCTTGTATCACCCTGCTTTTCCAACTAGGGTTGTAGCCTAGCAAATAGTAATAACAATGATAATAATTAAGAACCCCGTGGGCTTGTACCACCCTGCTTTTCCAACTAGGGTTGTAGCTTAGCAAATAGAAATAACAATGATAATAATTAAGAACCCCGTGGGCTTGTACCCTCCTGCTTTTCCAACTAGGGTTGTAGCTTAGCAAATAGTAATAACAATGATAATAATTAAGAACCCCGTGGGCTTGTACCCTCCTGCTTTTCCAACTAGGGTTGTAGCTTAGCAAATAGAAATAACAATGATAATAATTAAGAACCCCGTGGGCTTGTACCACCCTGCTTTTCCAACTAGGGTTGTAGCTTAGCAAATAGAAATAACAATGATAATAATTAAGAACCCCGTGGGCTTGTACCACCCTGCTTTTCCAACTAGGGTTGTAGCTTAGCAAATAGAAATAACAATGATAATAATTAAGAACCCCGTGGGCTTGTACCATCCTACTTTTCCAACTAGGGTTGTAGCTTAGCAAGTAGAAATAACAATGATAATAATTAAGAACCCCGTGGGCTTGTACCACCCTGCTTTTCCAACTAGGGTTGTAGCTTAGCAAATAGAAATAACAATGATAATAATTAAGAACCCCGTGGGCTTGTACCACCCTGCTTTTCCAACTAGGGTTGTAGCTTAGCAAATAGAAATAACAATAATAATAATTAAGAACCCCGTGGGCTTGTACCACCCTGCTTTTCCAACTAGGGTTGTAGCCTAGCAAATAGTAATAACAATGATAATAATTAAGAACCCCGTGGGCTTGTACCACCCTGCTTTTCCAACTAGGGTTGTAGCCTAGCAAGTAGAAATAACAATGATAATAATTAAGAACCCCGTGGGCTTGTACCCTCCTGCTTTTCCAACTAGGGTTGTAGCTTAGCAAATAGTAATAACAATGACAATAATTAAGAACCCCGTGGGCTTGTACCACCCTGCTTTTCCAACTAGGGTTGTAGCTTAGCAAGTAGAAATAACAATGATAATAATTAAGAACCCCGTGGGCTTGTACCACCCTGCTTTTCCAACTAGGGTTGTAGCTTAGCAAGTAGAAATAACAATGATAATAATTAAGAACCCCGTGGGCTTGTACCACCCTGCTTTTCCAACTAGGGTTGTAGCTTAGCAAGTAGAAATAACAATGATAATAATTAAGAACCCCGTGGGCTTGTACCACCCTGCTTTTCCAACTAGGGTTGTAGCTTAGCAAGTAGAAATAACAATGATAATAATTAAGAACCCCGTGGGCTTGTACCACCCTGCTTTTCCAACTAGGGTTGTAGCTTAGCAAGTAGAAATAACAATGATAATAATTAAGAACCCCGTGGGCTTGTACCACCCTGCTTTTCCAACTAGGGTTGTAGCTTAGCAAATAGTGATAACAATAATGATAATAAATAAGAACCCCGTGGGTTTGTACCACCCTGCTTTTACAACTAGGGTTGTAGCTTAGCAAATAGAAATAACAATGATAATAAATAAGAACCCCGTGGGCTTGTACCATCCTGCTTTTCCAACTAGGGTTGTAGCTTAGCAAATAGTGATAACAATGATAATAAATAAGAACCCCGTGGGCTTGTACCATCCTGCTTTTCCAACTAGGGTTGTAGCTTAGCAAATAGTGATAACAATGATAATAATTAAGAACCCCGTGGGCTTGTACCACCCTGCTTTTCCAACTAGGGTTGTAGCTTAGCAAATAGAAATAACAATGATAATAAATAAAAACCCCGTGGGCTTGTACCACCCTGCTTTTCCAACTAGGGTTGTAGCTTAGCAATTAGAAATAACAATGATAATAAATAAAAACCCCGTGGGCTTGTACCACCCTGCTTTTCCAACTAGGGTTGTAGCTTAGCAAATAGAAATAACAATGATAATAAATAAGAACCCCGTGGGCTTGTACCACCCTGCTTTTCCAACTAGGGTTGTAGCTTAGCAAATAGAAATAACAATGATAATAAATAAGAACCCCGTGGGCTTGTACCACCCTGCTTTTCCAACTAGGGTTGTAGCTTAGCAAATAGAAATAACAATGATAATAATCAAGAACCCCGTGGGTTTGTACCACCCTGCTTTTCCAACTAGGGTTGTAGCTTAGCAAATAGAAATAACAATGATAATAATCAAGAACCCCGTGGGTTTGTACCACCCTGCTTTTCCAACTAGGGTTGTAGCTTAGCAAATAGAAATAACAATGATAATAATCAAGAACCCCGTGGGCTTGTACCACCCTGCTTTTCCAACTAGGGTTGTAGCTTAGCAAATAGAAATAACAATGATAATAAATAAGAACCCCGTGGGCTTGTACCACCCTGCTTTTCCAACTAGGGTTGTAGCTTAGCAAATAGAAATAACAATGATAATAATTAAGAACCCCGTGGGCTTGTACCATCCTGCTTTTCCAACTAGGGTTGTAGCTTAGCAAATAGAAATAACAATGATAATAATCAAGAACCCCGTGGGCTTGTACCACCCTACTTTTCCAACTAGGGTTGTAGCTTAGCAAATAGAAATAACAATGATAATAATCAAAAACCCCGTGGGTTTGTACCACCCTGCTTTTCCAACTAGGGTTGTAGCTTAGCAAATAGAAATAACAATGATAATAAATAAGAACCCCGTGGGCTTGTACCATCCTGCTTTTCCAACTAGGGTTGTAGCTTAGCAAATAGAAATAACAATGATAATAATTAAAAACCCCGTGGGCTTGTACCATCCTGCTTTTCCAACTAGGGTTGTAGCTTAGCAAATAGAAATAACAATGATAATAATTAAAAACCCCGTGGGTTTGTACCATCCTGCTTTTCCAACTAGGGTTGTAGCTTAGCAAATAGAAATAACAATGATAATAATTAAGAACCCCGTGGGCTTGTACCACCCTGCTTTTCCAACTAGGGTTGTAGCTTAGCAAATAGTGATAACAATAATGATAATTAAAAACCCCGTGGGTTTGTACCACCCTGCTTTTCCAACTAGGGTTGTAGCTTAGCAAATAGAAATAACAATGATAATAAATAAGAACCCCGTGGGCTTGTACCACCCTGCTTTTCCAACTAGGGTTGTAGCTTAGCAAATAGTGATAACAATAATGATAATTAAAAACCCCGTGGGTTTGTACCACCCTGCTTTTCCAACTAGGGTTGTAGCTTAGCAAATAGTGATAACAATAATGATAATTAAAAACCCCGTGGGTTTGTACCATCCTGCTTTTCCAACTAGGGTTGTAGCTTAGCAAATAGTGATAACAATAATGATAATTAAAAACCCCGTGGGTTTGTACCATCCTGCTTTTCCAACTAGGGTTGTAGCTTAGCAAATAGTGATAAAAATAATGATAATCAAGAACCCCGTGGGTTTGTATCATCCTGCTTTTCCAACTAGGGTTGTAGCTTAGCAAATAGTGATAACAATAATGATAATAATCAAGAACCCCGTGGGTTTGTACCATCCTGCTTTTCCAACTAGGGTTGTAGCTTAGCAAATAGTGATAACAATAATGATAATAATCAAGAACCCCGTGGGTTTGTACCATCCTGCTTTTCCAACTAGGGTTGTAGCTTAGCATATAGAAATAACAATGATAATAATCAAGAACCCCGTGGGCTTGTACCATCCTGCTTTTCCAACTAGGGTTGTAGCTTAGCATATAGAAATAACAATGATAATAATCAAGAACCCCGTGGGCTTGTACCATCCTGCTTTTCCAACTAGGGTTGTAGCTTAGCATATAGAAATAACAATGATAATAAATAAGAACCCCGTGGGCTTTTACCACCCTGCTTTTCCAACTAGGGTTGTAGCTTAGCAAATAGAAATAACAATGATAATAATTAAGAACCCCGTGGGCTTGTACCATCCTGCTTTTCCAACTAGGGTTGTAGCTTAGCAAATAGTAATAACAATGATAATAATTAAGAACCCCGTGGGCTTGTACCATCCTGCTTTTCCAACTAGGGTTGTAGCTTAGCAAATAGTAATAACAATGATAATAATTAAGAACCCCGTGGGCTTGTACCATCCTGCTTTTCCAACTAGGGTTGTAGCTTAGCAAATAGTAATAACAATGATAATAAATAAGAACCCCGTGGGCTTGTACCATCCTGCTTTTCCAACTAGGGTTGTAGCTTAGCAAATAGAAATAACAATGATAATAATTAAAAACCCCGTGGGTTTGTACCACCCTGCTTTTCCAACTAGGGTTGTAGCTTAGCAAATAGAAATAACAATGATAATAATTAAGAACCCCGTGGGCTTGTACCATCCTGCTTCTCCAACTAGGGTTGTAGCTTAGCATATAGAAATAACAATGATAATAATTAGAAACCCCGTGGGTTTGTACCATCCTGCTTTTCTAACTAGGGTTGTAGCTTAGCAAATAGAAATAACAATGATAATAATCAAGAACCCCGTGGGTTTGTACCATCCTGCTTTTCCAACTAGGGTTGTAGCTTAGCAAATAGTGATAACAATAATGATAATTAAGAACCCCGTGGGCTTGTACCATCCTGCTTTTCCAACTAGGGTTGTAGCTTAGCAAATAGTAATAACAATGATAATAGTTAAGAACCCCGTGGGCTTTTACCATCCTGCTTTTCCAACTAGGGTTGTAGCTTAGCAAATGGTAATAACAATGATAATAGTTAAGAACCCCGTGGGCTTGTACCATCCTGCTTTTCCAACTAGGGTTGTAGCTTAGCAAATAGTGATAACAATAATGATAATTAAGCCCACAGTGTTCAGATATGAGAATGTTGAAGTACGTGATGGGAATATCACTATTGGAAGATTGGAAAATAATGAAATAAGAAGGATGGCAGGCGTAGTAAAGATTGCAGTGGTGATAAGAGTATCACGTCTGAGATGGTGTGGACATGTGTTGAGAATGAATGGTTAGGAGAGAGTGAGGAGATAATGGCAGGCGTAGTAAAGATTACTGTGGCGATAAGAGTATCACGTCTGAGATGCTTTGATACGTGTTGAGGATGTTTGGTTGGGGGGGAGTGAGGATGGCTTGTGGGGAACCTGTTAGGAGGAGATCGAGAGAGAGGCGGAGAATTACATGGCGAGATAAGGTGAAGGATGATATGCAGAGAAGTAGTTTGGTGTAAGAGGAGGCCTTTGATACAAGGCATTGGAGAGGCCGCATCAGGCAACCGACCCCTTAATGTAAGGATAACAGTTGGAAAGTAGATAAGGTGAAGGATGATATGGAGAGAAATAGTTTGGTAGAAGGCATTAGAGAGGGCGCACTAGGCAACCGACCCCTTAATTTAGGGATAATGTTGGGAAAGTAGATAAGGTGAAGGATGATATGGAGAGAAGAGGTTTGGTAGAAGGCATTGGAGAGGGCGCACCAGGCAACCTACCCGTTAATGTAGGGATAGTGATGGGAAAGTAGATAAGGTGAAGGATGATATGGAGAGAAGAGGTTTGGTAGAAGGCATTGGAGAGGGCGCACCAGGCAACCTACCCGTTAATGTAGGGATAGTGATGGGAAAGTAGATAAGGTGAAGGATGATATGGAGAGAAGAGGTTTGGTAGAAGGCATTGGAGAGGGCGCACCAGGCAACCTACCCGTTAATGTAGGGATAGTGATGGGAAAGTAGATAAGGTGAAGGATGATATGGAGAGAAGAGGTTTGGTAGAAGGCATTGGAGAGGGCGCACCAGGCAACCTACCCGTTAATGTAGGGATAGTGATGGGAAAGTAGATAAGGTGAAGGATGATATGGAGAGAAGAGGTTTGGTAGAAGGCATTGGAGAGGGCGCACCAGGCAACCGACCTCTTAATGTAGGGATAATGATGGGAAAGTAGATAAGGTGAAGGATGATATGGAGAGAAGAGGTTTGGTAGAAGGCATTGGAGAGGGCGCACCAGGCAACCGACCTCTTAATGTAGGGATAATGATGGGAAAGTAGATAAGGTGAAGGATGATATGGAGAGAAGAGGTTTGGTAGAAGGCATTGGAGAGGGCGCACCAGGCAGCCGACCCCTTAATTTAGGGATAATGTTGGGAAAGTAGATAAGGTGAAGGATGATATGGAGAGAAGAGGTTTGGTAGAAGGCATTGGAGAGGGCGCACCAGGCAACCTACCCGTTAATGTAGGGATAGTGATGGGAAAGTAGATAAGGTGAAGGATGATATGGAGAGAAGAGGTTTGGTAGAAGGCATTGGAGAGGGCGCACCAGGCAACCTACCCGTTAATGTAGGGATAGTGATGGGAAAGTAGATAAGGTGAAGGATGATATGGAGAGAAGAGGTTTGGTAGAAGGCATTGGAGAGGGCGCACCAGGCAACCTACCCGTTA
>NC_090728.1:194272074-194277074 GCF_036898095.1 Palaemon carinicauda | reverse complement strand
TTTGCCTTTAATAATTCACGTTAAGCTTTCGAAAGTCGAAATTGAATTAATAATCACAACCGAGTCAGACTTGTTTCCTAATGTGGATATTAAGAATTAATTGACTGGGAACAGAGGTGATTTAGACTTTGAATGTTACTTCCTGTTTTTTTTTTTTTTTTTTTTTTTTTTTTTTTTTTTTTTTTTTTATTTTTTAGTTGTAAGTTGAAGATCTGATTCTTCTGTAGATGTACTTTGTATTTTTTGTGTTCGTTCTTCCTATGTATATGAAATGTGCATAGAGGATATACACACACAATAGTTATATATGTATATATATATAATATATATATATATTATATATATAGATATATATATATATATATATATATAGAGTATATATATATATATTTATAATGTATATGCATACATATAGGATTCACTCAATATTTTTCTTTTAACTGTAGTTTTTTTATATATGATTATCTGCCGTTATTAATCCACTGCAGAACAAAGACCTCAGTCGTCTCCTTCCACTTGCGTCAGTTTATGGTCTTTCTATGCCAGTCCACACCCGCTAACTTTCATAGTTCGTCAATCCATCGTCTTCTGTTACTTATCCCTGCTTCTTTTACAATCTTATAGACCACTCTGTTATTTTGAATGTCCATCCATATGTCATTCTCATTATATGCTCTGTCCATGTACATTGTGCTCTCGTACCCATATATATATATATATATATATATTTATATATATGTATGTGTATATATAGATATATATATATATATAATATACATATATATACACACATATATATTATAAATATATATATATATATATATATAGATATATAGTATACACACACACATATACACACACACACACACATATATATATATATATATATACATATATATATATATTTATATTGTGTTTGTGCATATATAAAATGATTGGAAAATATAATGATATCTTCGATAACGATAGAAATTGTAGTTTACTTTGATTTTATAAAACAATAAAGAAACCGAGAAATCAAAATAGAAATTGACGGATTAATTGATGAATCAAAGCAAATATTTAGTTGAAGTAAAATCTGAAAGAATAGTTGAAACTGACAGCTTGTTGTCCGGAATGAAAGATGACGTACGATGTCAATATTAATCAAATGAAAACTAGTTTGAATTACTTAAGGCTTCATTTCACGTGTATAAGTTTGGTATTGGGCAAACGTAATCAAATACTATAGTTATACGTTGTTGATAAATCAGTGCACAGTCCTCGTATGGGAATAATTGAGTTGGATATTATATTATTATTATTTATATTATTATTATTATTATTATATTATTATTGTTGTTATTGTTATTCTTTCTTTTCTTCTTCTTCTTCTTCTTCTTCTTTTATTATTTTTATTGTTATTATTATTATTATTATTATTATTATTATTATTATTATTCTTATTATTATTATTCTTATTATTATTATTTTTATTGTTATTATTATTTATTATTCTTATTATTATCATTATTATTCTCCTTATTATTATTATTATTATTATTATTATTATTATCACCTGCTATACTACAACCCTAGTTGGAAAAGCAGGATGCTTATAAGCCCAAGGGCCCCAACAGGGGAAATAGCTCAGTGAGAAAGGAAATAAGGAATTAATAAACGATATAAGAAGTAATCAACAATTAAAATATTTTTTTAAAAACAGCAGGTTATAATATATATATATATATATATGTGTGTGTGTGTGTGTGTATATATGTATTATATATATATATATATATATTCATTCGTTTCTTCCCGAACAAGGCCTAAGCTCCATAGAGAGATGATAAGTTATTTATAAGAGGTAAAGGCAGTTACACACGCGTGTGTACACACACACACATACACACACACACACACACACACACTCGGGAGTTTCTTTACATTGCCTTATTCATTATTCTAATATTTTTTATGGGATTTGGAATAAAATTTTATGAATTAATATTTGTACAAGTAATTACAGGAGATTATTTTTGATGAATATTTCATCATTTTTTTCTTTGTAGATTAAGTCACTTTGGAATTCCGTTTTATGCTTATGAAGTAAAAAGGTTTTAATTATTTAGAAAAAGGTTTATCAAATAGGAATTTTTTTTTGGGAGAGAGAGAGAGAGAGAGAGAGAGAGAGAGAGAGATTATCTTCCATTGAATTGAAATTGATATTTTTCAGTTACCGTTTCAAGCAGAGAGAGAGAGAGAGAGAGAGAGAGAGAGAGAGAGAGAGAGAGATTATTCCATTGAATTAAAATTGATATTTTTCAGTTATCGTTTTCAAGTAGAGAGAGAGAGAGAGAGAGAGAGAGAGAGAGAGAGATGTATATATTTTTAGTGTTTTGTTTATTTATTAGGTAATATTAATTGTAATTAATGGAACATATTAATTCTAGTTCATGTGTTTTGTCTTAGTTAAAGATCTCGTTTTATGGAACATGTTAATTTTAGTTCATGTGTTTTGTCTTGGTTAAAGACCTCGTTTTATGGAACATGTTAATTTTAGTTCATGTGTTTTGTCTTAGTTAAAGACCTCGTTTTATGGAACATGTTTATTTTAGTTCATATGTTTTGTCATAGTTAAAGACCTCGTTTTATAGAACATGTTAATTTTAGTTCATGTGTTTTGTCTCAGTTAAAGATCTCGTTTTATGGAACATGTTAATTTTAGTTCATGTGTTTTGTCATAGTTAAAGACCTCGTTTTATAGAAACATGTTAATTTTAGTTCATGTGTTTTGTCTTAGTTAAAGACCTCGTTTTATGGAACATGTTTATTTTAGTTCATGTGTTTTGTCTCAGTTAAAGATCTCGTTTTATGGAACATGTTAATTTTAGTTCATGTGTTTTGTCTCAGTTAAAGATCTCGTTTTATGGAACATGTTAATTTTAGTTCATGTGTTTTTGTCATAGTTAAAGACCCTCGTTTTATAGAACATGTTAATTTTAGTTCATGTGTTTTGTCTCAGTTAAAGATCTCCTTTTTATGGAACATGTTAATTTTAGTTCATGTGTTTTGTCTTAGTTAAAGACCTCGTTTTATGGAACATGTTTATTTTAGTTCATGTGTTTTGTCTCAGTTAAAGATCTCGTTTTATGGAACATGTTAATTTTAGTTCATGTGTTTTGTCATAGTTTAAAGGACCTCGTTGTATGGAACATGTTAATTTTAGTTCATGTGTTTTGTCATAGTTAAAGACCTCGTTTTATAGAACATGTTAATTTTAGTTCATGTGTTTTTGTCTTAGTTAAAGACCTCGTTTTATGGAACATATTAATTTCAGTTCATGTGTTTTGTCATAGTTAAAGACCTCGTTTTATGCAACATGTTAATTTTTTTTTCATGTGTTTTGTCTTAGTTAAAGACTTCGTTTTTTTTTTCATGTGTTTTGTTTTAGTTAAAGACCTCGTTTTATGGAACATGTTAATTTTAGTTCATACGTTTTGTTTTAGTTAAAGACCTCGTTTTATGGAACATGTTAATTTTAGTTCATACGTTTTGTCTTAGTTAAAGACCTCGTTTTATGGAACATTAATTTTAGTTCAATACGTTTTGTCTTAGTTGAAGACCTCGTTTTATGGAACATGTTAATTTTAGTTCATACGTTTTGTCTTAGTTAAAGACCTCGTTTTATAGAACATGTTAATTTTAGTTCATACGTTTTGTCTTAGTTAAAGACCTCGTTTTATGGAACATTAATTTAAGTTCATACGTTTTTCTTAGTTGAAGACCTCGTTTTATGGAACATGTTAATTTTAGTTCATACGTTTTGTCTTAGTTAAAGACCTCGTTTTATAGAACATGTTAATTTTAGTTCATACGTTTTGTCTTAGTTAAAGACCTCGTTTTATGGAACATTAATTTTAGTTCATACGTTTTTCTTAGTGGAAGACCTCGTTTTATGGAACATGTTAATTTTAGTTCATACGTTTTGTCTCAGTTAAAGATCTCGTTTTATGGAACATTAATTTTAGTTCATACGTTTTGTCTTAGTTAAAGACCTCGTTTTATGGAACATGTTAATTTTAGTTCATACGTTTTGTCTTAGTTAAAGACCTCGTTTTATGGAACATGTTTGTTTTTGTTCATGTGTTGTTTTAGTTAAAGAACTCGTTTTATGGAACGTGAATTTTTTTTTATTATTATTATTTATTTATTTATTTATTATTATTATTATTACTAGCTAAGCTACAACCCTAGTTGGAAAAGCAAGATGCTATAAGCCAAGGGCTCCAACAGGGAAAAATAGCCCAGTGAGGACATGAAATAGGGAAATAAATAAACGATTAAAGAATTTATGAAAAATTCAAATAAAATATTTTAAAAATAGTAACAACATTAAAGTAGATATTTGATTTATAAACTTTAAAAGGAATTACGTTGTTGTTGTTGTTGTTGTTGTTGTTGTTGCAAGCATAAGCATTTGCCGGAAATTGACCCCTCCCCCCCTTTGTACTGAGACGATGAAAACACCATCGACTTTATCCTACCGAGTCCTTTTGAAGTCTTATCTATAGGACTCCGATATCCTGCGTAGTTATCAGCCATAGATTTTTATTGGACGTTTAGGATGTTTTTTAAAAAGGTGAGTTTATTCTTAGAATAGTCATGTGCTTCTCTGACCTGTGAAATTAGAATACTTGAAGGCGGGTAGTAATTGCGCTATACAGTGTGACGGGTCGAGAGAAGGTTGTGACTCAATAGGATGAAAGCAACTGAGTGAGTTTATTATAGAACACTCTCCTTTATATACAAAAGCTCAAGGCAACAGGAAATTTCCTGTTAAAAATCGACACCTTTACCGATGAGAAAAACAGACATGTTTTTTTCAGGTTCTTTTTAGTGCGATGGGAGAGCGAAGATACAAGCATAATATATACACAAAATGAACTATGTACGATCGTGTGACACACGGTTGGTACAACAGTTTAAAAAAAAAAAACCGTATTATAATCGGAAATTCT
>NC_090728.1:194258192-194271574 GCF_036898095.1 Palaemon carinicauda | reverse complement strand
AGAAGAGAGAGAGAGAGCGTCTTACAAGTCAAAACCATTTCAGATCTTACATACTAGTTTAAAGATTCGAGATATAGATTCGTATATCTGCAGCTGAGAGAGAGAGAGAGAGAGAGAGAGAGAGAGAGTGAGAGAGAGAGAGAGGAGAGAGAGAGAGAGAGAGAGTTTTTACAAGTCCGAAACCATTTCAGATCATACATGCGTTCAAGGACGTCTGAAGAACATTCAACATTCCATCCAACTATTCATTCGTCTCCACATTAGCTTACAAGTTAACAAGCTAACCCTCCCAAAGCTCTCCAGGACATTTCTATTATCTTTCGATTAGAAAAACATCGAAAACCAACTAAAACTTTCCTTGAAAAACTCGCTCCAGAAAAACATTTCAAATTCCTTTAAATATTAGGGATAAACTACGCCTCTTACGGATTCAATTCAGCGAACCACTTCAACTTTTCGAGAGAGGTTGGAAATTATTTTGGGATGATCGCCTTTGCCATGACAGAGGAAAAAGGTCTTAATTATTTCTTTTTCCTAACAGAGGCAAAAGGTCTTAATTTCTTTTCCATGACAGAGGCAAAGGTCTTAATAATTTCTTCTCTATGACAGAGGCAAAAGTCTTAATCATTTCTTTTCCATGACAGAGGCAAAGGTCTTAATCATTTCTTTGCCATGACAGAGGAAAAGGTCTTAATAATTTCTTTTCCATGACAGAGCAAAAGTCTTAATAATTTCTTTTCCATGACAGAGGCAAAGGTCTTAATTTCTTTTCCATGACAGAGGCAAAGGTCTTAATAATTTCTTTGCCATGACAGAGGAAAAGGTCTTAATGATTTCTTTTCCATGACAGAGGAAAAGGTCTTAATAATTTCTTTTCCATGACAGAGCAAAAGTCTTAATAATTTCTTTTCCATGACAGAGGCAAAGGTCTTAATAATTTCTTTTCCATGACAGAGGCAAAGGTCTTAATAATTTCTTTTCCATGACAGAGGCAAAGGTCTTAATATTTTTTTCTCTATGACAGAGGCAAGTCTTAATAATTTATTTTCCATGACAGAGGCAAAAGTCTTAATAATTTCTTTGCCATGACAGAGGAAAAAGTTCTTAATAATTTATTTTCCATGACAGAGGCAAAAGTCTTAATTTCTTTTCCATGACAGAGGCAAAAGTCTTAATAATTTCTTTGCCCTGACAGAGGAAAAGGTCTTAATAATTTCTTTTTCATGACAGAGGCAAAGGTCTTAATTTCTTTTCCATGACAGAGGCAAAGGTCTTAATAATTTCTTTTCCATGACAGAGGCAAAGGTCTTAATAATTTCTTTTCCATGACAGAGCAAAAGTCTTAATAATTTCTTTTCCATGACAGAGGCAAAGGTCTTAATAATTTCTTTTCCATGACAGAGCAAAAGTCTTAATAATTTCTTTTCCATGACAGAGGCAAAGGTCTTAATAATTTCTTTTCCATGACAGAGGCAAAGGTCTTAATAATTTCTTTTCCATGACAGAGCAAAAGTCTTAATAATTTCTTTTCCATGACAGAGGCAAAGGTCTTAATAATTTCTTTTCCATGACAGAGGCAAAGGTCTTAATAATTTCTTTTCCATGACAGAGCAAAAGTCTTAATAATTTCTTTTCCATGACAGAGGCAAAGGTCTTAATTTCTTTTCCATGACAGAGGCAAAGGTCTTAATAATTTCTTTGCCATGACAGAGGAAAAGGTCTTAATGATTTCTTTTCCATGACAGAGGAAAAGGTCTTAATAATTTCTTTTCCATGACAGAGCAAAAGTCTTAATAATTTCTTTTCCATGACAGAGGCAAAGGTCTTAATAATTTCTTTTCCATGACAGAGGCAAAGGTCTTAATAATTTCTTTTCCATGACAGAGGCAAAGGTCTTAATATTTTTTTCTCTATGACAGAGGCAGAGTCTTAATAATTTATTTTCCATGACAGAGGCAAAAGTCTTAATAATTTCTTTGCCATGACAGAGGAAAAAGTTCTTAATAATTTATTTTCCATGACAGAGGCAAAAGTCTTAATTTCTTTTCCATGACAGAGGCAAAAGTCTTAATAATTTCTTTGCCCTGACAGAGGAAAAGGTCTTAATAATTTCTTTTTTCATGACAGAGGCAAAGGTCTTAATTTCTTTTCCATGACAGAGGCAAAGGTCTTAATTTCTTTTCCATGACAAAGGCAAAAGGTCTTAATAATTTCTTTGCTATGACAGAGGAAAAGGTCTTAATAATTTCTTTTCCATGACAGAGGCAAAGGTCTTAGTAATTTTTTCTCTATGACAGAGGCAAAAGTCTTAATAATTTATTTTCCATGACAGAGGCAAAAGTCTTAATAATTTATTTTCCATGACAGAGGCAAAAGTCTTAATAATTTCTTTTCCATGACAGAGGCAAAAGTCTTGATAATTTCTTTGCCATGACAGAGGCAAAAGTCTTAATAATTTCTTTTCCATGACAGAGCAAAAGTCTTAATAATTTCTTTTCCATGACAGAGGCAAAAGTCTTAATAATTTCTTTTCCATGACAGAGGCAAAGGTCTTAATATTTTTTTCTCTATGACAGAGGCAAGTCTTAATAATTTCTTTGCCATGATAAAGGCAAAAGTTCTTAATAATTTCTTCTCTATGACAGAGGCAAAAGTCTTAATAATTTCTTTTCCATGACAGAGGCAAAGGTCTTAATCATTTCTTTGCTAGGATAAAAGCCAAGGTCTTACTTTGTTTATGATTATATACGAGATTAGAAGAATAAGCAGACATATATTGCGTGGACCTGATATTTTGAATTTTAAAAAGGAAACTATTACTGCTACTACAGTGTGTGCAATAATAATAATAATAATAATAATAATAATAATAATAATAATAATAATAAAAATAATAATAATAATAATAATACAGTTGTAGTAGAAATAATAATAATAATAATAATAATAATAATAATAATAATAATTATAGTAATAATAATAATAATCTAAACACAAAAGTAATAATAATAATAATAATAATAATAATAATAATAATAATAATAATAATACAGTTGTAGTAGAAGTAATAATAATAATAATATTAATAATAATAATAATCAAAATACAAAAGTAATAATAATAATAATAATAATAATAATAATAATAATAATAATAATAATAATGTCTCAGTAAAAATCAAACTGATCACAAATTTCCCCTAAGATATTTTTCACTTCCTAGTTGTATATAAATAGCAGAGAGAGAGAGAGAGAGAGAGAGAGAGAGAGAGAGAGAGAGAGAGAGAGAGAGAGAGAGAGAGAGAGAGAGATTAAATTGAACCATCGTGGACGAACATTTCATATGATGGGAACTATAATGGGAACAGGGGAAAATAGTTCCCATTTCCAATCCTTTTTTCTGAACAGGGAACAAAATAACAAAGAGAGACTTTCATTTAAATGATGTGTTGAAATATCGTTCATTATTTTACCCGTTATCTCATACAACCTCTTTTTTGTATCAGAATAAATATAAAGATATCTTAAATATTCTACATTCATTCATACCTAGTTTTATTATCAGATTAAATATGTAAATATTTTAAATATTTTACAAATATTCAAATATTATTTTTGTATCATTTTATATATGCAAATTTTCTAAATATTCTATAAACTAAATATATAAATATTCTATATAATCTAAAAATATCCATACATCAAATTCGTATCAGATATGTATATATTCTAAATATTTCATAAATATTCAAATATTTCTGTATCATTTTATATATGCAAATATTCTTAATATTCTATAAACATTACTATCTGATTTTTGTATCAGATTACATATGCAATTATTCTAAATATTCTATAAATATCCATACCTCGTTCTTGTATCAGATTTAATATACAAACATTCTAAATCATTTATCAATATTCATCTCTCCATTTTGTATCAGATTACGTAGACAAATATTTCAAATATTTTATAAATATTCATTCCGCGTTTTGCTAACATATTACTTATACAAATATTCTAAATATTTTATAAATATTAAAATATTCTAAATATTTTATAAATATTAAAATATTCTAAATATTTTATAAATATTCAAATATTTTAAATATTTTGTATCATATATGTACAAATTTTCTAAATATTTTACAAATATTCATAACTCCTTTTTGTATCAGATTATATATACAAATCTTCTAAGTATTCTATAAATATTCATACTTCATTTTCGTATCAGATTACATATATAAATATTCTATAAAAAAATATAATTACTGAATAACCTAGACTATATATATATATAAATATATATATATATATATATATATATATATATATATATATATATATATATATATATATATATATATATATATATATAAGTTATACAGTTTGATATTCATCCTATAAAAACAGGCAAATTATACGTATAGAGTTTTGTAGACTCTATCTCTCTCTCTCTCTCTCTCTCTCTCTCTCTCTCTCTCTCTCTCTCTCTCTCTCTCTCTCACACACCACAAACACATAAATGTTATACTGTTTGATATTACCTATCAAGCAAGCAAATATACAATTAAAGAGTTTGTAAATGCAACTCTCTCTCTCTCTCTCTCTCTCTCTCTCTCTCTCTCTCTCTCTCTCTCTCTCTCTCTCTCTCTCTCTCTCTCTCTCTCTCCAAACAAACAGAAGACCTACAATCCCAAAGAGGAAACAGTGAAACTACACAAACAAAGACCCAGGTTGTGATAACGAGCAAAAGATTTTAAGTACGATGTTTTTATCAATGAAAACACAATACTTGTACTCTCTTACACCAATGGGATATCGCAAACATTGACGTATGGTGAAAATCCACCCTTTTTAGGCAAGGCAAATTTTTAGGCAAATTTTATTCTATCGACCCCTTCCGTAGTATGAGAATTACAAAATTACACAAATATATATATTTTACACAAAAAACTACAAAAAGAAGAGACCAATAGATTACAACTATATCTATGTACACATATATTTAGCAAGTACATAATTAAAACATAAAAGGTATTCTGACAAAGGAAAGTACATACATTGAAAAATAATACCAGAATAATGAGAATCCTAGAAAGTATTAAATCTAAAATCCACCGTATAACTATTAAGAAAAGATTCTACGCTCTTGAATAAGGGAGATATTTGGAATTATTTTATAATTTAGAAAGAATAGTGAGGTGTGATATTCTTGATGAAGTGTTTAACAGCGTGATATATCTATCTATCTATCTATCTATCTATCTATATATATACATGTATAATTATATACACATCATATATGCATATATATATATATACATATAAATATATATATATATATATATGTATATATTTATCAATACATAAATCTATACATAATATATATATATATATATATATATATATATACTTATCAATACATAAATTTATATATATATGTATATACATACACACACACAAAGATATATATATATATATATATATATATATATATATATATACAAACAATCGCATATAAGCATCAATAAATATACACACATTCATATACAGTATATATATATATATATATATATATATATATATATATATATATACATATATACATATAAAACTCACTATACGCAACAAACGACCAAAAACTAGAGTTCTAATAGAATTCACACGACCAATAGAACGCACGACTGAATTTAACATATACGCCGAGCGCAGCGTATCAGCAAACCCCGAACGTTCAGAAGAAGGAAAAGGAAAAACTGGAAATTTGATTAGGCCGAGGAAAAATCTACCCGAGAGCGAAAAAAAAAGAAAAAAGAGTCCTGCAGGATAGTAGGAGTGTCAACACCCAAGTGAAGGAACCACAGTCTTAACAGGTATTTGAAGGATAGGAGTAAGAACACTTTGTGGTATGAATGTGATTAGAGATTGTATTTGCTTATCTGGAGAGAGAGAGAGAGAGAGAGGAGAGAGAGAGAGAGAGAGAGAGAGAGAGGAGAGAGAGAGAGAGAGAGAGAGAGTTGTTGTAGAAATATGATGAGATTATATTTTCTTATATAAATTATCTGAGAGAGGGATTATGGTGAGAATGTGATAAGAAATAATATTTACTTACACAATAGTGTGTGTGAGAGAGAGAGAGAGAGAGAGAGAGAGAGAGAGAGAGAGAGAGAGAGAGAGAGAGAGAATTTCTTTGGTCGCTGCAACCTCACCATCCTTGTGAGTTAAGGATTGGGGGGGTTTGTGGATCCTACAGGTCTGTCTGTTAAGTCATCGTCAGCCACTGCCTGGCCCTCCTTGATCCTAGCTTGGGTGGAGAGGGGGCTTGGGCGCTGATCATACGTATATATGGTCAGTCTCTGGGGCACTGTCCTGCTGGATCGAGCAATGTACTGTCCCTTACCTCTGCCATTCATGAGCGGCCTTTAAACCTTTAATTAATTTCAAACTAACCCAGATGTAGCAGTAGAACAAATTTATTTATTATAACATTCTCTTACGTTATTTAATTTTTAAAGGAGATAATTGAAAATATTTCCTTTTATCAACAAAGCATAGATCTAACTTATTAGTTTAATATGATTAATTAACCATAACACTAAGAGAATATAACTTGTTTTTAAAAGCACGCAAAAATCTCACGGTAATAGACTTTAAACAATAATTTTTTTTTGCAATATTATCCCAATTATGGCGATTTTCTATATTTTATGCATATAATAAACCAAAAGACCTTTTTCTACCATCCTCCCATTGTAAAATAATCCAATAATGTATTTATACTTTCTCCAAATAATGAACTAAAATTCCATTTTTTTTACCAAGCACCCACGCTAAAATAATCTTTAAACTAGAAAAGCACTCTGAGTGAAGACCTCCGCCACTGCAGCCTATTTCTCGAGGTTAATGAACTAAAATTCAATTTTTTTTACCAAGCACCCATGCTGAAATAATCTTTGAACTAGAAAAGCTCTCTAAGAGTGAAGACCTCCGCCAGTGCAGCCTATTTCTCGAGGTTAATGAACTAAAATTCCATTTTTTTACCAAGCACCCATGCTGAAATAATCTTTGAACTAGAAAAGCTCTCTAAGAGTGAAGACCTCCGCCAGTGCAGCCTATTTCTCGAGGTTAATGAACTAAAATTCCATTTTTTTACCAAGCACCCATGCTGAAATAATCTTTGAACTAGAAAAGCTCTCTAAGAGTGAAGACCTCCGCCAGTGCAGCCTATTTCTCGAGGTTAATGAACTAAAATTCCATTTTTTTTACCAAGCACCCATGCTGAAATAATCTTTGAACCAGAAAAGCACTCTGAGTGAAGACCTCCGCCACTGCAGCTTATATCTCGAGGTTAGGGTTAATTATGTCAACCTTTTGCTCAGCTTTGAACTTTGACCTAAGATTTTCAAAATTGATTCACCTCCGCGTCTCAATATAATAATTAATCCCTGAAAGTTTCACTACTCCACGAGTAAAATCGTGGCCAGGAAGTTGTTCACAAACAAACAGACTAAAACAGATTAATACATAATCTCCTCCCAACTTCCTTGGCGAAGGTAAATATAACAGTTCCAGTAACCGTGCTTTACTATCGACTTAAATTAAAACCTTTACCAAACCCCAATAATCTCTAATTTTGTTCTCTAATCTTGGGTAGTGCCATAGCCTCGGTACCATGATCTTCCACCGTCTTGGGTTAGAGCTCTCTTGCTTGAGGGTACACTCGGGCACACTATTCTATCATATTTCTCTTCCACTTTTTTTGTTAAAGTTTTTATTGCTTATTCATTTTAATGATGTCACTGTTCTTAAAATATTCTATTTTTCCTTGTTTCCTTTCCTCACTAGGCTATGTTCCATGTTGGAGCACCTGGGTTTATAGCTTCCTGCTTTTCCAATTACGGTTGTAGCTTGGCAAGTAATAATAATATTAATAATAATAATAATAATAATAATAATAATAATAATAATAATTATAATTATACATATTAATAATGATAAATAATAATAAATAATAATAATACATATAATAATAAATAATAATAATACATATAATAATAAATAATAATAATAATAATAAATAACAATAATAATAATAATAATAATAATAATAATAATAATAATAAATAAATAATAATAAATAACAATAATAATAATAATAATAATAATAATAATAATAACACTAATAAAAATAATAAATAAATAAAATAAAATAAATAAATAATAATAATAATAATAATAATAATAATAAATAATAATAATAACGCTAATAAAAATAATAAATAAATAAAATAATAATAATAATAATAATAATAATAATAATAATAATAGACTGAATCAGAATATCATCACTAATAGCATATCCAACAGGTCTGATTCCTGAATGGTCAGACGATGATAAGCCTTTAATGACCACATTCTTTCAAAATACCAATTAAATGAAGTTTCTAGGTCATGCTTATGGGACAAACCTACTTTATTCTCGAAGTTATTAGAAATAATAAGCTTAATTAATTTTCATTATAAGGCTAATTAGTATATACTGTTCCCATGAATTTAATTAAATTATTCCTTAACGAAAGATGGCTTGAACTTGTATAGGAAATATTTATTTTAATGTTGTTACTATTCTTAAAATATTTTATTTTTCCTTGTTTCCTTTCCTCACTGAGCTATTTTCCCTGTTGGGGGCCCCTGGGCTTATAGCATCCTGCTTTTCCAACTAGGGTTGTGGCTTAGCATTTAATAATAATAATAATAATAATTAAGTAACTTTATGTTTTCCAGGTTAAAGGCTTTATATCGTTACCCTTTATAAACTAACTGCCTAAGTCCTTTTCTCCACTTGTTGGAAAATAAATAAAACCTTCTCATTTCCTAATTCTTTATATCATTGTCTTGAGCTTCAATTCATAAATTCTTAACAGAAGAAATTGTGAATTAGAATTTTTGAATTGAAGCTCAACACAATGATAAAAAGAATGACTTGAGCAGTTAGTTTAAGAGGGTGACGATATTTAATACCAACATATCTGACGACATCTCTTTGTTCGCTTTAAATAATTTGCATCACGTATTAAGGCTCTAAAACCCTTCAAAGTCAAGTTCCTCTTTTTCCTTACTTCAAAAGTCTAATAAAACGAATTCCTAACCAACACATAACCATCGGAAAATCTTCCTTTGCATTCTAAGAAATGTTATCTCCCTAAAATCCATACAAATTACCTTTATGCAATAAACAAATGATTTCTCTCAACTAGTCCTTTGGGATCTTTCCATTCGAAAAACACACCTTACGCATCATGGTAAGCAACACAATCCCGCAATTTTTAGCACCCTCTTGTAATAACATAAACAATAGCTGTCTTCCTTTTCTTCAACATCTTAATTACATTTCTAACATCCTCCTCAGTCACTTCCACATACTACTTATTCCATTGACCCAACACTGCATTCGCGTAAACAGCATCTCATCATTATTATTATTATTATTATTATTATTATTATTATTATTATTATTATTATTATTATTAGCTGGGCTACAACCCTAGCTGGAAAAGCATAATTCTATAAATCCCAGGACTCCAACGGCAAAAAAATAGCCCAGTGAGGAAAGGTAACAAGGAAATAAATAAACTGCAAGAGAAGTAGTAACAATCAAAATTAAACATCTCAACATCATTTACAACAATAAATTATATCTATCATATATAAACAATAAAAACTTCATAAAAACAAGAAGAGGAGAAACAATATAGGAATAGGGTGCCCAAGAGTAACCTCGGGCATGAGAACTCTAACTCAAGACAGTGGCAATCTATGGTACTGAGGCTACAACACTACCCAAGACTAGAGAACAACGGTTTAATTGTGGACTTACATCTCATGACTTTAATCCCTTCAAAACAAATCTTTACTTTTCATTAGGTTGATATTTACCTTCTGACATCTGTCATGTTACAGTTCTTGATCAATACAGAATAAACAACGTAATAACAACAAACAGCTGAGACAAATAGCTGCAAACGTCCATCAGCTACGTTACAGACTTTGATCAATTCAGAATAAATAACGTAATAACAACAAACAGCTGAGACAAACAGCTGTAAACGTCCATCAGCTACGTTACAGACTTTGATCAATTCAGAATAAATAACGTAATAACAACAAACAGCTGAGACAAACAGCTGTAAACGTCCATCAGTTACGTTACAGACCTTGATCAAAACAGAATAAAAACCACATAATAACAACAAACAGCTGAGACAAACACCTGTAAACATCCATCAGTTACGTTACAGACCTTGATCAAAACAGAATAAAACCACATAATAACAACAAACAGCTGAGACAAACACCTGTAAACATCCATCAGTTACGTTACAGACCTTGATCAAAACAGAATAAAACCACATAATAACAACAAACAGCTGAGACAAACAGCTGTAAACATCCATCAGTTACGTTACAGACCTTGATCAAAACAGAATAAAACAACATAACAACAAACAGCTGAGACAAACAGCTGTAAACGTCCTTTAGTCACGTTACAGACTTTGATCAATACAGAATAAATAACCAAATAACAACAAACAGCTGAGACAAACAGCTGTAAACGTCCATCAGTTAAGTTACAGACTTTGATCAATACAGACTAAACAGCTGTAAACGTCCATTTAAAGGATAAAAGCAAATAAACTCACCTTGATGGGAAACACCTGGAACCCTCAAATTAAAATAACTCTCCCAACAGGTTTAACTAAAATATTAAACACCCAAAAGCGCTAATCCATTACTATCTCCCTTTTAAACTTGCGTTTAAGGGCAAATAATCAGGGGGTGGAGGGTAGTATGTAAAGGATTATGTTTTGAGGAGAAATTAAATGTAAAAGGTTAATAATTTGACGACTTATGCTTACCTCATGAGGCCCTTACTGTGGAAAAAATTGAGAGAGAGAGAGAGAGAGAGAGAATATAAGATATTATATTTGAACCAACATGAAGCCCTTACTATGGAAAAAAATTGAAAGAGAGAGAGAGAGAGAGAGAGAGAGAGAGAGAGAGAGAGAGAGAGAGAGAGATTGTGTATATGTGTATGTGTGTGTGAGAGAGAGAGAGAGAGAGAGAGAGAGAGAGAGAGAGAGAGAGTGAGTTCTGGCAAGAATATAAGATATATTTAGTTATTTAATTATTTGTGTGTGTGAGAGAGAGAGAGAGAGAGAGAGAGAGAGAGAGAGAGAGAGAGAGAGAGAGAGAGAGAGTTCTGGCAAGAATATAAGATATTATATTTAGTTATTTGATCATTTGTGTGTGAAAGAGAGAGAGAGAGAGAGAGAGAGAGAGAGAGAGAGAGAGAGAGAGAGAGAGAGAGAGAGAATATAAGATATTATATTTAGTTATTTAATCATTTGCGTGAGAGAGAGAGAGAGAGAGAGAGAGAGAGAGAGGGATAATATAAGATATTATATTTAGTTATTTAATCACATGAGAGAGAGAGAGAGAGAGAGAGAGAGAGAGAGAGAGAGAGAGAGAGAGAGAGAGAGAGAATATAAGATATTATATTTAGTTATTTAATCATTTGCGTGAGAGAGAGAGAGAGAGAGAGAGAGAGAGAGAGAGAGAGAGAGAGAGAGAGAGAGAGAGAGAGAGAATCATCTGCTTCATCACTTGCTAGTTATTAACAGTCTCATCACAATGATGACTGCTTGATGTTGCATCCAAAGGCTGTTGGTGAAAGGGAATTTATCAGAGCAAATAAACCAGTCACTAATGGACTGTTCAATAAACGACTGATGTTGCAATTGAACTTCAAAAGTTCATAATTGCAGCAATTATTTTTTTACGTTGAACAGGCTGACATAAGTCTTTTTATAGTTATATATGAATTATCTGTTTTAATGTTGTTAATGTTTTTTTTAAATATTTTATTCTAATATTTCATTGCTTCTTATATCGTGTATTGATTTCCTTGTTTTCTTTCCTCACTGGGCTATTTTTTCTTGTTGGAGCCCTTGTGCTTATAGCATCTTGCTTTTCTAACTAGGATGGTAGCTTGGCTAGTTATAATAATAATAATAATAATAATAATAATAATAATAATAATTATTATTATTATTATTATAGGGTTGCAGCCTGGCTAATAATAATAATAATAATAACAATAATCATTAAGATTATTATTATTATTATTATTAATATTAGCCAGGCTGCAACCCTATAATAATAATAATAATAATAATAATAATAATAATAATAATAATAATAATATTATTATTATTATTATTATTATTATTATTATTATTATTATTATTGGATTAATGAAAAAGGATTCAAAGGATATATTCCAAACATTGTTTGATTCTTTAAATGATTAGGACACATACAATGGCTCCCAATTTCAATCTTCTTACTCAGGGACTTTTCTCAAACCACAGAAAAATATTACAACCTTTCATTATAAACTTTAGCCTAAAAAAGTATTTAAAACTTATATTCAACACAGTCTTTAAATCTTTAGTAACGTCCTTGCCTGGTGATAGCTAAACTGGGGTTCGAGTCTCGCTCAAACTCGTTAGTTCCTTTGATCGCTGCAAACTCGACATCCTTGTCAGCTAAAGATGGGTGGGTTGGAGGAGCTTATAAATATATGATCAACACAAAAAAACTCTTAGGCCTATATGATAAACCATTAAAACATCTGTAAATTAATAATAAAAAAAACATAAAAAAAACTCCAAGGCCTATTTGATAAACCATTTAAACATCTATAAATAATTAAAAAAACACAAAAAACTCCAAGGCCACTTTGATAAACCATTTAAATATCTATAAAGTAATAATAAAAAAAAAAAAACACAAAAAAAAATTCCTAGGCCTATTTGGTGAACCATTTAAATATCTATTAAGTAATAAAAATTAAAAAACACAAAAAACTCCTAGGCCTATTTGATAAACCATTTAAACATCTATAAATAATTTAAAAAACACAAAAAACTCCAAGCCCAATTTGATAAAACATTTAAACATCTATAAAGTAATAATAAAAAAAACACAAAAAAACTCCTAGGCCTATTTGGTGAACCATTTAAACATCTATGAAGTAATAATAATAAAAAAAAAACACTCTTAGGTCTATATGATAAACCATTTAAACATCAATAAAGTAATAATAAAAAAAACACAAAAAAAACTCCTACGCCTACATGATTAACACTTTAATCCTCTACAATGAAAAAACATCTACAAAATGAAAATAAAAAAAACAACACAAAAAACAACTCCTAAGCCTATCCAAATCGGTCATAGGCCTAGCAGTTGAACTAATCAAGATTCCTCTACAGTTCCTCAATCGTTCCCAAGGGCGCCGTCCCCGGAAAAGT
>NC_090728.1:194250692-194253192 GCF_036898095.1 Palaemon carinicauda | reverse complement strand
ATCTTAGTACATCATTACGCCTGTTTAAATATATATATATATATATATATATATATATATATATATATATATATATATATATATATATATATATATATATATATATATATATATATATAAAATATAAACTCTTTCTAGCTGGGGATACCTTAACGTGGTGAAACGGTTTGCGTATTGCCATGATCAGCAAAGCTGTACTAGTCAGGACCACCCTTACTTGGTTGGTTTTCAGTGAGCAATCAAATGAAAATCTTCCACCATCACCAGCGTAATGATGACAATTGGCTAATCCCCAGACATGAATTCACATGTCTGAGGCCTTTGTCCTGCAGTGGACTAGAAACAGTTAAATTAGTTGATGATATTTATACACATGCATATAATACAGATGTACACACACACACACACACACACACTTGGCTTGATATAATGATAAAAACAATTACAAATCCGTACGTCACTGCTAAACGGGCCATCTCTTTTGCCTTCTCTTCTAACTGCGTAATAAAAAGGCTTATGACCCTCCACCACACAGAGAGAGAGAGAGAGAGAGAGAGAGAGAGAGAGAGAGAGAGACTTTTTAACAGCAATAACAAAACCTGCACTATTGCTACAATCGCTTCTCATCTGGTTCCGCCAACTTGTTTACGCGACCACCCATTAAAGCCTATATCGAAAAGAGAGGTAATTCTCTCTCTCTCTCTCTCTCTCTCTCTCTCTCTCTCTCTCCATGTGGTGGAGGGTCATAAGCCTTTTTATTACGCAGTTAGAAGAGAAGGCCAGAGATGCCCGTCTAGCTTTGACGTACGGATTTGTAATTGTTTTTATCATTATATCAAGCCAAGATGCAACCTTAATTGGAGGAATAGAATGATACAGGATTTAGAACACTAATGTATAAATGTATATATATATATATATATATATATATATATATATATATATATATATATAAATATATATATATATATATATATATATGTATGTGTGTGTGTGTTTGTGTGTATATATATTACTATATGCATGTTTATAAATATCAACCAATTTAACTGTTTCTAGTCCACTGCAGGACAAAGGCCTCAAACATGAGAATTCACGTCTAGGGTTTGGGCAGTTTTCATCATGAGACTGGTGATGGTGGGAGACCTTCATTGATTGCTCACTGAAAACCAACCTAGTAAGGGTGGTCCTGACTAGTACAGCTTTGCTGATCATGGCAATACGCAAACCCTTTCACCACGTTAAGGTATCCCCACCTAGAAAGAGTTTATATTTCATATATATATATATATATATATATATGTATATACATATATATAATAACACATATATACAGACTGTTTATATAAGCCAGACAGACAAACAGCAAGCCAATAAAGAATAAAACACACTTCTAGACATAACCACTGATTCAACTCGGGTAAATGCTACCATCCACGAAGCTAACAACAAATCACTCAAATCCAGATTTGAAAATGATAAAATTTTCCGTCAGACTCAAAACAAGAATCTCTATAACATCAAAAAAAAAAAAAAAAAAAAAAAAAAAAAAAAAAAAAAGTGAATGACATCTCCGTGACAACTGAAGATAGTAGTTGCAGAAAATTCTATATACTTTTAATCTGATACAATTTGTAACTTCTTGCTTATGAGAGAGAGAGAGAGAGAGAGAGAGAGAGAGAGAGAGAGAGAGAGAGAGAGAGAGACTTGACATTTAATACATTTTCTAACTTCTAGCTTATAAAACCCTCCTTTAGATGATGAGAGTATAATATATATATATATATATATATATATATATATATATATATATATATATATATATATATATATATATATATATATATCATCATTATCAGTCGTTACAAATATACTGCAGAATAAAGGCCTCAGACATGTCCTTCCATTTATATATATATATATATATATATATATATATATATATATATATATATATATATATATATATATATATATATATATAAATATATATATATTTGTACACACACACACGACATCTGGTACAATTTGTAACTTCTACAGAGAGAGAGAGAGAGAGAGAGAGAGAGAGAGAGAGAGAGAGAGAGAGAGAGAGAGAGAGAGAGAGAGAGAGACACACACACACAGAGAGAGAGAGATAATAAAAACTGGCATTCGTCACATAATCAAATCTTTCCTTGAACCCAAACAGCTCTTTTTTTTCCCAGCCTTTGAGTCAAAAACAATCTAATAAGGAGAACATCTACGTCCGGATATCAGAAAGAGATAACATTCTTTGATGATTCAAGGAAATGGCAGATGAAGATGGGGATAAGAAAAGGCATTGCGTCACATCCAAGGTGTTCTATATACTTCTGTAGATTGCTAGAGCTTTTGAAGTCAGCTGTATTTTTATGCCTTCTTTTGGAAATAATGAGGTCAGAAAGAGTGAGTATAATAAAAAGTCACGAGGAATGATGATGATATTGATAATGATAATAATAATAATAATAATAATAAT
>NC_090728.1:194243192-194245692 GCF_036898095.1 Palaemon carinicauda | reverse complement strand
ATAAAGAATTAAACTTATTTTATATAGATACTATTAAGTGCTGAATTAATTCAAATAGATCCTGCGATTGTTAAACTAGCAAAATTAATACAAAATAATAAATCATCGAAACATCACAAATTACTAGTAATTTGTATTTTTCCTAACATACTTACCGAGAAACATTTTCTTAGGAGTTACCTGGAACCTCCTCTCAAACGACCAGAGTTTTGTGTAGTTTACCCTACTCCCATTTTCTGTAATGGTGGGCCTATCGGAAGGACACGTGCCCTGAGGGCAAACCCGAGGTAGGCCACATATGAGCTTGGGTCTGGTAAACGACCAGAGTTTTGTGTAGTTTACCCTACTCCCATTTTCTATAATGATAGGCCTAGCGGAGGAATACGTGCCCCGAAACCTAGCCTTTCGAGCCACTACAAAAATATTCAAACGAAATTCTAAAAGATTAACATGACTTAAATGCCACCAACGATCAATCAAAAGTAGTTAACCGGAATTTACTTTTCAATCTAGGAAGAAAGAAAGAGAGATTTTAATCATGAGTTAGAAATCACGTGTTTTGAGACAAAGTTCGAAAAAGGGCCCCATGCCAGTACTGGAAGCAATAGATCCACATCCTAGAAGCCCTTTTATATAAGGAAAAAAAAATTACTCATTTTTCGATAAAGGGAAAGATAATTATGAATATTTCTTTGAGTTGTATTAAAATTTATCAAAATTCCCATCTGACTAATCTCATCTGTTCAAAACATAAATAAAATTACCAAGAAATGAAAAACATTAACAATAGAAATATTAAATGTTTCGTGATAAGCCCCTCTTATAATAAACAACTTGAAGAATGTGCTTGACACATTTTACCACGTTAAGTAAATGTCCGATAAAAGAAAAGATTAATAAGACTGGCGAAACATTCTTATGTGAAAAAAAATCGAAAATAAAAACACGAAAAGTTCATTTCTTTCCTGATAATGCCAAAATTCATATTTCATTCAAGCAATCATTCAATACTGCGTCGTATGAATTCACGGCTGAAAAAATCATTGCCAACGCGTCCTACTTCATTCATTGAATCTCGAGCTATGAGTCTCTCGTGTCCCAAAATCAATAAATGTATTTACTACAATTAATACTATGATTGAATATTATTATTATTATTATTATTAAATGCTAAGCTACAACCCTAGTTGGAAAAGCAAGATGCTATAAGCCCAGGGGCCCCAACAGGGAAAATAGCTCAGTGAGGAAAGGAAACAAGGAAAAATAAAATATTTTAAGAAGAGTAACAACTTTAAAATGAATATTTCCTAAATAAACAATAAAAACTTCAACAAAACAAGAGAAAGAGAAACTAGATAGAACAGTGTGCCTGAGTGTACCCTCAAGCAAGAGAACTCTAACCCAAGGCAGTGGAAGACCATGGTACAGAGGCTATAGCACTACCCAAGACAAGAGAACAATGGTTTGATTTTGGAGTGTCCTTCTCCTAGAAGAGCTGCTTACCATAGCTAGAGAGTCTCTTCTACCCTTACTAAGAGGAAAGAAGCCACTGAATAATTACATTGCATTACATTACATCTTACTGAATACAGCCTAAATAGACCATGATTATTTCTAATTTACATAAGTTTGGGTTCACCGAAACAATAAAGGTGTATTTCGTGACCTTTGAAAAATAAAACACTCCCGGAAGAGTTTTGAAGGTCACACATCTAACCAAGCTCCGACATTTGCCTTAACTACCAATCTATTAATCTATACTTTTAATCTATACTATAAAACTATACTATATTATTAATCTATCCTTTTCTGGTTAGGGATCCCTTAACGTGGTGAAAAGGTTTGTGTATAGCCATGATCAGCAATGCCGTACTTGTCGGGCCATCCATACTATATATATATATATATATATATATATATATATATATATATATATATATATATATATATATATATATATATATATATATATATACATATATATATACATACATATATATATATATATATATATATATATATATATATATATATTTGGTTTGCTGTGAGCAATCAGACAAAACTCTCCCATCATCACCAATCCACATTGGCCAGCGTGGTGATAGAAAGTGGCCCAGCCCCACATATGAATACGGATATGTCTGAGGCCTTTGTCCTGTAGTGAACCTGAAATAGCTCCCTTTAAAGATTTTTAAAGGCCGGTCATGAATGGCAGAGGTAAGAGACAGTAACATTGCCCTCGCAAGCAGGACAATGCCCTAGAGACTGACCATATATACATATGATCAGCCCCCAAGCACCCTCTCCACCCATGCTACGACCAGGGAGGACCAGGCAATGGCTGCTGATGACTCCGCAGGTAGACATATAGGCTCCCCCAAACCAACCAGCATCCTTAGCTCACAAGGATGGTGAGACTGCAGCCACAAAAGGAACTAACGAGTTTGAGCGGGACTCGAACCCCAGTCTGGTGATCACCAGGTAGGTACGTTGATGTAAA